>NW_007727717.1:310205-310691 GCF_000696425.1 Galeopterus variegatus | reverse complement strand
GGTGTCCTTAGCTGCCTTGCATAAGGGTTGCACTAGGAGGGCGAAATTGGGGATCCACTGTTAGAAGAAACCCACAAGTCCCAAAAAGGAGAAGATGGCATCGGCACTCTGGGGAGGTTGGAGATCCCGGAGGAGGTGGATACGGTCCCCTGTAAGGGACCTGGAATTGGGGGTTAGGGATATGCCTAGGTAAGTAACTGTGGGGGTGCAAAATTGAGTCTTGTAAGGAGTGACCCGATAACCCGTAGAATCAAGGAAATTGAGAAGGGTGGCAGTATCCTCTTGGGAAGAAGATAATGAGGGGCTGCAAAGAAGGAGGTCATCCACATCGGAGGAGGGTGCTGTACTTTAGAGTGCAAAGATTAAGATCTTTGGCTAAAGCCTGGCTACAGGAAAGGGGTGGGGTGGTCTGTGGATTAAAAGACGTACTGTCAACTCCCATGACTGCCACTGGGGAGGGGAAGCTGGTGCCCAAGTAGGAAGGCA
>NW_007727717.1:308332-310129 GCF_000696425.1 Galeopterus variegatus | reverse complement strand
GACCTTCTGCTGGACCTGGGCTTGTCTTTTAAGTTCAGCCATTTCCTCCTGGGCATTAAAAACTTTAAATGCCATTCTCACCAGGTCAGGAATGGGAGGTTGACGGCCTTATTGGCAGAGGGTGGCAGAGGACACCTCACCCAGCAAATTCAGTTAGCCAATTAAAAATGTTATCTACCAAAAAAGGAGGGGAGAGGTGCGGGAGATCGGGTAAGGGGAATAGGGGTGAAGACTTGAGTAGCCTCAGGTGACTGAGGTAGACCGATTAGGAGGATTCCAGGAATCCAGGGGATAAAGGGCAGCAGGGAGTTCTAGGGGTAAAAGACGGGAACTCCAGGAGTTTGGCCAGGAGAATGTTAAGGGCTCAAAAGCGAAAGCAAACTACGAAACAGACGACGGGAGCTCTAGGAGTGCAAAAGGCAAAACAAAGTAACAACAAAACAAGCAATGGGAGCTCCANCCGGAGGGGGGGGGGGGAAGAGTTGCTGGCCTCCGAGCCAGCGGACTGGCCAGGTTTTCAGGGGGTTCAGACAGAGGAGAAGGGGGAAGGATTCAGGGGTTTTAGGTGCAGACAGAGCCGGTGTGGTCCGAGCGAGGAGAACTTGGGAAATGGAGCAGCGGGTGCAGAGGGAGGGACGAGAGCGTAGGTCCCAGAAAGCCTGTACGTAAGGAACTTCGGACCATTTGCCTTGGCACCTGCAAGAGTTGTCCACATCTGTGAGGACCATTAATAGTCAAAGGTGCCCTTGAGAGGCTGAGACTGATTGTCCAATTGGTATTGGGGCCAGGCCACCAAACAGTAATGAATAAGGCAGCACCTTTTCAAGTCTTGTGAGAGGCCCAGAGTTTCAAGATTGACCAACAGGCAACCCAAAGGGCAGTTCCCGTGATTCCTGCCAGGCAAGCCAGGGATTAAACCAGGCGTTCCCGTTTAGAATCCCGGGCTGCGGATGGAGGGAAGGCGGCTGTCTGAGGAGGGGTCGTCTCTCGATCCTCAGGCGCTGTAGTCCTGACGTGGCGCGTTTTCAGGCAGGACCACCTGGATCGGGGCACAGAGTTGGGGGAACATACCCAGTGTCTCGAGGCTTGGGGCCCAGATGAGGTCCTGGTAACGAGAGGAGGGAGGCCTCCCACCGGAGCGGGGCCTCAGCCTCCTCCTGGGTTTGGGCACCAGATGCTAGGCTTAAATCTTGAAGGTTTTAGTCTCCAACAGGACCAAAGAAAACCAGGAGCCAGGCAGTAAATTTAGGGCAGGCTTTAATGGGGCACTCCTACGCGAGGTTCCACGCCCCGCAAAGGAGTGAGGCCGGCGAAGTCGCGCCCAGGGTGGATACAGGCGGGTATTTATACGGGAGGGCTGTTGGTGAGTTTTTTGCCCATATATGGTAAGGAATTGAGCAGGGTTCTGTTTCCGGTTCCGCCTTCAGGGAAGGGGGTGGAGTTTAACACCATGGAGGCTCCCTCGCTACTTTGTTGCCGCTTTCTGGTCCTGCGGATCTGCCAGCCCAACACTTGGTAGTATCAACACCTGAGTTTTTTAAAAGAGGCATCTGATGCATGTGTATGTATTATCTTTGATCTTTTAACATTTTATTTTATGCTGTCTGTATATCATCTTGCCATTTCATTTTTTAAAGCTTCTTTTACTATAATTTTCTTTTTTTCTCTCTAGAGATTTTGAAATCAGAATTCTACTTTTAATTCCATTATTGTCCCCTTTTGTAGTTCTCTTTATGTTATGTGTATATATGTATTATTATGTATATGACATGAAAGGAACTGCATTATGATGAGATT
>NW_007727717.1:270741-307092 GCF_000696425.1 Galeopterus variegatus | reverse complement strand
GTTGCGATCCGTTGCCGGACACGGAAAAAAGACAAAAGACAAAAATAAATAAATAAATAAATAAAAATAAAAAAAATAAAAATTTAACATATAAATGAATGTATGCATGGGGTCAGAAATCCAAAATGGTCTTATAGTTTAAAATTAAAGTATCAGCAAGCTACATTCTTTTCTGGAGACTCTAGGAGAGAATTGTTTCCCTGCCTTTTCTAGTTTCTAGGGGCTGTGCTCATTCATTGGCTTCTGGCTGCATCATTCCAACCTTTGCTTTTATCATCACATCTCTTTCTATGTCTCTCCTGCCTCCCTCTTATAAGGACCCCTGTGATTATATTCGATCCACCCAGATAATCCAGGGTAATCTTCCCAGCCCAGAATCTTTAAGTTAATCACATACGTAACGTCTCTTTTGTCATGTAAATTAACATATTCACAATTTTGGGAGAAGGATATGGACGTTGTTGGGGGCCCATTATTTGCCTACCACATCTTCTTTTGTTTAGAATCTTTGAATGGAAGGGACATTGGAGGGACATTGGATGATATCTTGTCTAATCCTTTTATTTTATTTAGGAGGATATTGAGTAAAGCTAGAGAGTTTGTCTGTCTGCCTCTAACATTTTTTTTTCTTTAAGGTTAAGAAGGCCTTACTCATTTTTGTTTGCTTAACTAAGAACAATACCTTAAATTTTAAGTACTCAATAACTATTTGTTGCCTGGTTAGTGATAGAAACCAGATATATTGGGTCTCTGACTTTTTCTTTAAGTTAGTGCTAATGGAAGTCTTATAAAAATCCACAAACTAAAAATACCGTGAGAAGTAGAAATTGATCTTTTTAAAAAAAATTTTGTAATTAAAAGAAGAAATCATTAATCCTAAAAATAACCGCTTTTTTTTTTTAAAGATTCTGGTTCTCTTTCTCTTGCCTCCTCTCTAATTCTGTCTTCACCATAAAAAATGAATGGAAGAAAGGAGGAAGGGAGGAAAAGAAGAAGAAAGGAAGAAGAAAAGAAATAGAGGGAAGAGAAGGGCAGGAAAGAAAAGAAGGGGAGGGGAAGGGAAAAGAAGAAGATACAGTGGTGTTCCTAAATAGTTTTTCTAAGGTAACTAATGGAATCCAGATTTAGATTTTTTGATACTCTTGCCATTGGTGTGTTCATAAGATAAACCTGTATTTTCTGTGCTGCATATAGTTCATATGTGTTCAATAATTAGGATAATTTAAAAATCAATACTTACCTTTTAAAAACCACTTTATAACTTTATGGAAATTTTTAGAAATTTAGGTTTACCTTTTGACTTAAGATTTTTCTTCCACAGTTTGGAGTCTTGATTAAAATAAAATATTTTCGAATTAAAAAATTTATCTGGTGTTTACACAGCATTTCTTATTGAAAAACATTAGAAATATAGATTTTAAGTTTAGATTATCATTTAGATAGATAAATCACTTATTTTCCAATAAAAAAGCTTTGCCTTATGCTTATCTAATGACTGAATATCTTTTGTTAATATTATTATAGTTTTATAGAATCTGATTTATTGTTACATGAATTTGGATGTATTAGGCATGGTCCTTGAAATAAAATATACCAAAAGTATAATAGATTTTTTTTTTCCTACATGTAGCAGCATGGTTTTCTACTGGTTGTATACTTTTATACATGTCTAATTCTTCCTTATAGAAGGGAGTGAGTTTATGTGAGTATATATGATTTTTTATGAATAGGAGCAGTTATATGTCTATGTTATAGAGTATGGCACTGCCTCAAGGGGCTGTGTTCTTAAATGAGAAATTGCCTAACCCATTCCTATGTTTTTGAAGTTGAATATGTTTTTGTTTTGTGTAGAATTTTGCTCACTTGTTGTTGAATGTTAATAAATATCCTTAGAAGCTATGTAGTTACTATCTGCTTATGTTAGATATTTTGACAGCAGTACAACTCTTTTACGTACTACATAGTATACTTTACATCCTTTACTTTAATGGCTTGAAAAGATTAATGCTTCTTCCAAGTATTTCCAGGGATTGTTTATCTGGAGAAAAGTGACTAATTAATAAATATGATTCTCCCAAAGAATCAGGGAACCTCCCTCCCCAAAGAAGGTGCATAATCTCATTTAAAATTAAGGATATACAATCTTCAAAGAGTAGTAAAATTCTGTAAAGTGCCTTAATATTTTAAATGTTTTGATTATTTAGGCAGTCGTCTTATATAACTTTTGGTTTAAAAAATTTATTGAATACTTGTTATATGTCAGATATTATGTTTGCTTCTTTATATACATTATTTTATTTAATCTTTCCAATATCCCTATGAGGAGGGTGATATTATTCCCTTTTTGTAAATGATATAATTCAGGCTCAGATTGATTAAGTAATATGCCCAAGCTCAAATAGTTCATAAAATATAGAACTGTCATTCAAGCTCATTCTGTTGACGTTAAAGGCGATATTCTTTATTTAATAGCATTTTGTATTTCTGAACACAGGAAGCCAGAAATATGTGTTTTTGTCAACAGGAGTAGCAGCATTTCACTATCATTTTTCACATCAGCCACTTTTATTTCTATAAAGAAATAATCTGTATAAATGTGTGGTTTTTATAAAATCATATGTATATTTTAATCTATGCAAAATGTTTCATATATTTTTAAAGGCTGCTGTGACTTGTGCTTTTTAATATTGTGTAAATTGTACAAGTTTTATTTTGTCTATGAAGATGGTACATGTAAAGTGCTTAGCGACTGTAAAAGGAGACCATGATAAAAGTACCCAATAACTGGCAATGGTTATTATCATGTTGTCTTTCTCTCAGTGAGAAAAATGTTAATTATAAGTTAATTTTAGAATGCGTTATCATAAATTATATTCATTGGGTATAATCTTTTTTTTTCTTGCAGCAACTTGAATTGGTGGAACCAAGTGGATGGATTCATGTTCCCTTAACTGATAATCATAAGAAGCCAACTCGCACATTTATGATACAGATTGCTGTTCTAGCCAATCATCAAAATGGAAGAGATACCCACATGAGACAAATTAAAATATACACACCAGTGGAAGAAAGTTCCATTGGTAAATTTCCTCGATGTACAACTATTGATTTCATGATGTATCGATCAATAAGGTGACTTTAAAATAGAACAACTCATTAAACATATATTTGTTTTATCCTGTAATTAAATATTATGAGAGGTATCTTTATTGAGAGAAGCATCAGTTATTTTGCAATTTTGTATACATTGGAAAGTATTTTATTGCGATGTTGATAAATAAATTTTTGGTCCTATTATCTTTATTTTCTTTAACATAATAAAGCTCACATATTTTACACTACTAAAAACAGATTTGAAGCCAATTGTTACATTTCCCCTATATCAAAAGAAAACCAGTTGAACTAAAAATTTCAAGGTGTACAAAATTTTTTACTAACCAGGTGATTATTTCATATAGTGATCATGCATTAGAGTAATGGTCTATTGCATTTTTTTTTTTAAAGATGACTAGTAAGGGGATCTTAACCCTTGATTTGGTGTTATCACTACCACACTCTCCCAAGTGAGCCACAGGCCATCCCTATTGCATTTTTGGGAACAAAACTATGTTTTATCAATATATATTATCTTTAATAGGTCAAACTTATTCTTTATTCTACCCAGAGGAAGTTTATTTTTTTAATACTGGATCTTTTTTTAAGCAGTGTCAAAGTAAACTTAGCATTAGGTATGTAATGAGAACCAATCTGATTTGGGGAATATAATTAATTGTCTCATATTTACTTCAAAAAAATACAACACTAGGGGTGTCTATATCCTGAAGATATGTTAGAAATTGCCAGTATAATCTGCTGTTTATTTCTATTCTGGTGATACTTATAGAAGAATTAGTTTCAAATTTGTGTATGACACTGTAGCATTCCCTGAGTGATAGTATGTGCTGTAAAAATTTTTTAAATATATGAAATTGTCTTTATATATAAAAAGATTTTAAAGAAACACATGGGAATGTGTTTCTTTCCATGGTTTAAAATAAGTAGATTTGATTCTGTACACTTCTTTCCTCCTATATCTGTTACTTTTTGGGGAGATGATTATTTAGCCACAGATTAGCTCTTACTTGGGAAGTATCGGTTTGTGCATTGCTGGGTAGACCTATGTCTTAAATGGTAAAGTTTTTAAAAATAATAGTGTGGTTGCTTTATTCTGGCAGAGTACTAATTAACTTGGATACTATTTAAAACAAACAAACAAACAGGTTTTACTTTTTCTCATCAAAAACTTTGCTTTTCTTTCTATGAGTTCCAGAAAGAGTTTTATTATTATTTTCGTTTTGTTGTCTTTGAAGTAAAAAACATGGTAGGTGACTTATTGGGTCACCATAAAGTCTGTAACCAAAACTTATTTGGAATCACCAAATTAAGCAGAATATAGTTGTGGGATGCTGGGAAGGGTAGAAAAGAGGATTGAAGGAAAACACGTGGATAAAAACTAAAGGAAATGAAGAGAATTGAGGAAATAATAGAAATATACGCTAGACTGATGCTTTGCTTTAGACTGATAAGGAAATCAGTCGTGTAAACAACAGGGTCTTAGTCTAAGAGAAAAATCTAATTTTAAAAAGTATAGCAGGTTGTGTTACTACTTACTGCTTTTTAAAAATTTGCTTAGGGGAAAAAAATAAATAAAAGGAGGAGGACCAGTTACTATTTACATGATTCAGTCTGTTATTTCCTACTGCTGATAGTTTGTTTAAGAGACTCCTAAAATTAGGAGGTATTAAAAAGAATGCTGAGAAAATTGGTATGTATTCTACTTTTACTCAGTTTCTTTTTTTTTTCCTCATATGCCATTGGGCTGACCATCTTATAGGCATGGGAAAAGTTGGTAGCTGAAGAGTATGAGGATAATGTTTCCCCTTATCATAAGGATAATTTAAGATACAGCTAGACCATGTATTACATTAACAAAGCATAAGTATCTAAAACAGATGCATTTCATTTAAGAGTGCAAATTATGTATGTGACCAAGAATTGTATCAAAATATATAAAGAACTGTTACAACTCAACAGTAAGAAGAAGAAAATGAGCAAAAGATTTGAACAGTCACTTTGCCAAGGAATATATATGATTGGCAAGTAAGCATATGAAAAGGTGCTCAACTTCTTTAGACATTAGTGAAATGCAAATTTAAACCACAATGAGATATCACTACATAGAATGACTAGAATGACTATAATTAAAAAGATAATTCTAAGTGCTAGCAAAAATGGTGGAGAAACTGGACCTCACATTGCTGGTGAAGATGTAATTAATGTATAACCACTTTGGAGGACAGTTTGGTAGTTTCTTAAAAAGTCATTCCATTCCTATGTATTTATCCAAGAGAAAAGAAAGCATATATCCATACAAAGACTTGTACATTAATGTTATAGCAGTTTTAGCAGTTGTAATACCTCAAAACTGGAAACAACTCAAATATAGATAAACAAGAGAATGCATAAATGAATGGTGGTATATCCATATAACAAAATACTACTCAGCAGTAAAATGAACAAGATGCAACTACAAGGATAAATTTCCAAAATAGTTATGTTAGGAGAAAGAAGCTGTACAGAAATGAGTACATACATATGATTCTATTTTTTATAAAGTGTTAGAAAATAGAGACTAACCTGTAGTGACAGAAAGCAGATCAGTGGTTGTGCAGGATTGGGAATGGGTAAAGAAGCGGTAGACAGTTCTGGAGGATGATGGAAATGTTCATTATCCTGATTTAGTAATGGTTTCACAGGTATATACAAGTGCCAAAACTCATCAAATTGTATATTTTAGATGTATGCAGTTTATGTGAATTAGACCTCAATAAAGCTAACAAAAAATAGTTTGTTCTCCCTGTTTCAAATAGGAATCACCTAAAAGAGACTAGATTTGAAGTAATTATATTTCTTACTGTATAGGACCTGAGAAAAAACTAAGGTTGGAAAAACCATTGTAACAGTTAATAAAACAACTATAGCAAGTTTACTGATTCATTTGCAGTCAGTAATAACTTTTGAGTAGTTATAAGATTAAAATTTTTAATTTCACATGTAATCTAGGTATATTTTCAATCATTTTATTAGCTGAGGATATGTCACAAACTCTAAAAAATTATTGATCTTTAAAATACAGTCATAGAACACTAATAAATACACAACTCTAAATGGACTAGTTCATTCAACTGATTTTTTTGTCGTTGAATTAGATGTAATAAGGAAACCAAGATAAATCTGATGCAGACCTGCTTTTCAGGCTACTAAAGAAATAATAGGTTGCTAACCAACCAAATCAGAAATTAGAAAGTGGCAAGATCTCTAATTGGTTAATGAGAGTGTCGAGGAAAAGAGAGTTTATTTCCTGTTCAGGAAGATACAGGTGAAACTAAAGAAGACTTTGTGGAGGAGGAAGAATTTTGGAAAGAAAGACTGTCTGTAATAGCCGGTCACTTTTCAAGCCTTTTCTTGAATCCAGGCTATCATTGTTTTTATATGAGTAGCAATTAATTTGAAACAGATTATTTGTGTTTTCGGCACCAAGTGATGTTTTGTACATTTACTCTCATTTGAAAGTGTTCAACGATTAAAACACAGACATCTTGAAAAGTGATTTTGGACACCATGCTATCTGCTATTTTAGACATATGACTTTTGATTTAGTACATATTATTACACTACAGTGTAAATTTTTATGAATCAAATATATATAATATTTAATAATTTATCTAGTGTTTTTAGATTGTAACTGCAATAAAATTCTTAACTAGTAAAAAATTGGTTTTTTAATATATTGCTTTTATATATTTGTTTATTATATGTTTTAATTGAATTCCAGGTTATTAGTTTTAATTTTATTGGTTAGCTTTTAAAAATGATAAAATTTGCAAAATGTGTTAAAGCATTAGAGAATATAACCAATGTAGTTGTTTTAATTACTAAATTTGTAGCCAACAGCTTTCCACCAATGCAGTGCAGTTCAGTGATCACCATAAGATGTTCTTCCATGATGTATTCACTTTTCTGATGTTGAGAACAAATTACCATCCTCTCCCTGTGGTCCTAGAAAGAATACTCAAAACTGTCTTAATAGACTTTATTCTGAGACTAGCTGTCCCCTTTACACTGGCCTTCATCTGTGGCTGGAGATCCAGATTTTAACACATCATTTCCTGTTATTACTATAGCAGTATCAAAATACTGATTAGTTACCAAGAAGTGAAGTATCCAAAAGACTGAAGCAGAGAGTTCAGCCAGCTGTTTGTTTTTCAACTGTTAAAATTTGTAAGAATCACATGTTAAATGGATGTGGAGACAAAATAGAGTGTAGACTTGGTAAAAGGAGGATAACAAGCCATCCAACTATTAAGTTATAACACACTCAGGTGTTTGCCAAAGACAAAGGGAAAAAATTTTACTTTTTATTAAAAAAATAGTGCCTATTATTTAGGGTAGCATTCAATAACTAATAGGAAGTGCAAGTAATGCATTCTTCAGAAATTTATTTCATTTTTTCTTAAGTCATCTGTGTGGTTTAGAACAAAATTCTTCATTTCTTTCTTGAAATCTTCAATTGTCAAACTGGTAATTGGGTGAAATTTTGACTCTTTTTTTTATCTGTCTATATTCAGTAATACTAAGGCCTGTACATTCTTTCTCTGCATTATCACTTTGAGTTTCACTCTTTCACACCATTCTTAAGTCAATTGCAGGAAGCTCCCAGCTGAACCATTGGCCTTTAGTTTACACTAGGATAAACTTAGCAAACGATATTCCTGTGGCTTTCTGTAAGTATCTATACCAATTCCACATTACCTATATAAATGTACCTATATAAGTCAAAGTCCTCTAGTGTCCCTTCAAGGCCATACATCTTTCCTGCCTCTTTTACAGCTGCTTTTTCATTATTTTCAGACTTTCTTGTTTTAGCCAAGCAAATACATTTGTCTGTTTTAAACACACAACTCCTTCATTCTTACTTTTACTCTTTAATATGTAATATCTAGTGGCCTGTAGTCTTGTCGCTATTCTACCAATTTATATCACTCAAAGTTACTCCCTGGAAGCCTTTACTTGCCGAGTTTAGTCCTGTATATTTTTGTTCATTATTCTAAATCCCCTCAGTGCTTATATAATCTGCCAGTACTATGTTAACTTAGGAATGTTTTATTGTATATATTACTAACTCTTGAAGGCAAGGAATCAGTCCTATTCATCCTTGATATTTGCATTATTACAATTTTCAACATCTAGTAGGTATGAAGTAAGTACTTATTTTTTATAAAATCTTTCACTGACAAATACTTTCACATTTTATGTCTCATTTTCACAAAATCACTGTCAGGTTTACATTTAGCTATGCATAACAGAAACTTATACATGACAAATAAATTTTTATATTTCTTATATATTAAGAAGTCTGGAGGTCTATGGTTACTTTATTGGTCCAGTAGCCTAGTAATAGGGGCCTTCTGAGAATTTTTAGGTCATTCTCTCAGAAGATAATTGCTGTAGATCTAGCTATCACACTGGCATTTGGGGGAGAAAGAAAGGCTGAGTGGCATGGCCACATCTGTGCTCTTGATAGAAAGGAAGAAGTTCCCCAGGAGTCTCTAGTGTACTTCGTAAGTCTCATTGGTAAGAACTAGATCTCACGGCCACCTCCACCAGAAAGGAGGCAAGTGTGTCTAGGAAGGCAGGAAACAGGATTGCCATTGTTGACTGAGGCAAATCACTGATTTTTAGGGCTGAACACATTGCCTCCCTGAAATAAATAAACACACCACATAAATAAAAGAAAAAGCAGTTTTCTTTATGCAAGGAAAAGGGAGAATGGGTATTCTGTAAACAGTGAACAGTGTCAGCCACACACAGCCTCTCAAACTTCAGCATCCTCATCTGCAAACCGGAAAGAAAAGCAGTACACCTCAGAGGACTGAGAAAGGTAATAAATGTAAGTACTTAACTTAGCACAGTGCCTGGCAAGTAGTAAGTATTCAATAAAAAGTAGTTGCTATCATTGCTGTTATTTTGCCTTCATACTGTTTCATCTGAGAAATCTGTGGGAGAGAAATAGCTGTTTTTTCCCTCTTCCCTCACTAATTCTTCCGCACTTAGGAAGGTGAGTGCTAGTTCTGCAACTCTACATGTATGGTGACCTTGAAATCCCCTTTTCAGCTTCTGTGTTTTATCATACACTATATGCTAACCTCACTATACTAGCCATTATATAGAACTTTACCACATACAGCAATACGAACTTCTGAATTCTGTAATTGTTACAGTGGATGGAAACCAAAACTACCTTTTTAGCTAGATTAACTACATTGTTTGTCCTTTTGAGCCCATACAAAATTATATGAAAATCGTTTCTTGAGTTTTTCAATCTTACCAAGAAAGAAAAGAATACCTGATAATGCTTTCTAATGTTGTAAGCTGGAATAGAAGCTATACAACACTAAGTTCTTTAAGACACACACTTATCCCCAGAAATAGCCACTGAGCATCATGCTGAAAGGAAGCTCCAGCACATTCTTACTGTATCTAACATTAGTTCTATGCCACTCTTCTAGACCCATTTCTTACTCCTGATTCTAGTTCTGAATCCCTTAGCTTCTGATAGCTGCTTTTTCTTGTTTCTGACCTTTCTTGGCCTTTTAAAATATCACAACAAGCATTGTTTTCCTATCTCCAAACCTGTCTCCTCTAAATGTTCCTCTCAGGCCACTTCGGATAAAATTTCTCTATTGTGGTCAACAGAGTAGAAGACCCTTTTCTAGACCATCTCTAATAAAATAATATAACGTAATTGATCATTTAGTAACTCTGTGCCAATGAAGAAAGAAAAATACAGTTTGGCTTATGAAGTTTATTAAGGCAGATAGTATGCAATATATTTTATTAAGATTTACTTAGAGAGTAATCCAAAGTGTCCATTTTTAATTATTAAGGATATTTGATTGCTCATCTCTATCAAATAAGATGTTTACATGTGTAAACATGTAGTTACATGTAGTTACAAGTGTATTACATGTAGTTTCCAAGAGGAAAACACTGCATCTTTTTTCAAACAATCAACATGTACTATTGAATGCCTTAAATTCTGTGTAGAATATAAATAAGTAGAAAACATGTTTTCTATTCAGAAAGAACTTACAGTCTAGCTGATAATGATGACTAGGAATACACAGAGACATTTACACATTCTCAATGTAAAGTGGTATTGTGTGAAACAGATAATAAGTCTTATATTATTTTTATAAGGGCAGATATCAGCAATACCCAGTGTAGTTAGTAAGGTTCTTATGGCAGAGATAGAAATTTATGTATTTAGAAGTATCTGAAGAGGCCCCCTTCCTAGATTCTGTACAAGATGAGAAATGGAACATACTGAAAATGAAGGCCAAAATATCACCTTCCTTCCTGATAAACAACACATTGATGGATGTGTTTTTAAGTTCTTAACCCAGTTGGGCTTCTAACAATGAATCCCAGAGACTTACATCATAGCTGGTTCCACTGAGTGGGGCAGGAAGTTCCCTAGAAGGAGAATAGAGCTATTAGATGAGTTCACCTCCTCAGGGATGGCGTAAAAGGATATAGAGAAGCTCAGGGTAGAGGAATTGAGCTTCCTTTCACTTGAGATCATCAGGAGTGGGGAAGTGTTCCTAAATTTATACAGGTACAGCCAGGTATTAACAGGAATAATAGATTTACGCATGGGAAGAAGAATAAGGTAGGGTGGGGTGAAGTTTGTCTTACCCTGTTATGTATAGGAGAGCTGTAGTTTTATGCCCATACCCTTATATAATTCTTGTATTTATATTCTGTATTAAAGCATTGGAGAAGAAAAGGACCAATATATTATTATATGGTACCAAAATAAGTCAGTAGAAGCTAATTCAGTTTCCTATTTCTGTTTTTTCCCTGATCTTCCCCTACAGTGCAGTTGTTAATCTTTCTCTTAACAGCTGCTTACTCATTTTTCATTTTTATGAACATAAAGGAATGAAGAATTTGTAGTAGTTACCAAAATTTTAGGAGATTTTAGACTAATTAGTTAAAATACGTGATAACTCTTTTAGTCATAATTATTTAGTGGTCTCTATCAGACATTTTTATTATGTGAGTTTCTTGGGTGTTGCTGCTGTCTTTTGGCTGCTGAATCCACCCACTGTGGATTGTTTTCTCTTGTGTTTTAAACCTTTGATTGTGAGCTTATCTTCAACAGGGCTTCATCTGTAAAACTCCCGTGCAGCCTGAGTTAAGAATGTTCTTCCAGAATAGTTTTGGGTTTTCTTCTGTATGTGCACTCTATGGGGATCCCTGGCTTGGGACCCATTTCTATGTAATTTTTTGACATGTGGATTCCTAGACCACACTGAACATAAATTCAGTCCTACATGTTGTGCAGGCCTGTATTATGCATTCTCAAGGGATTTGTCTTCCTCATCAAGAGCCCAAGCATTGAACAAACCACTTTCCCTATTGGCTATTGTTTTCTTTTGCTGGTGGGCAGATGTTTCCCCCGCTCCAACCAAGAGTTTAGCCCTTTCAGTTTTGTGTGGATATCTTAGTTTCAATTTGTTACCTTGCAAGAGCTAAATTCTCATCTACTATCCTTCCCTTACAGACCAAATTCCTAGATTGCATCCCCTATCATCACCCACCATTGAGGCAAACAAAGGGTAGGCTACTCTTTTGCCAGTCCGGTTTTCAGTGGTTTCATTATTCCTAGAATCTGGGTATTTTTCTGTTGTATGAGCTCAGCTCACATTTTTTAAGTTTGTGTGATTTTCCCTGGCATTTCCAGTTGATCTAGCAGGAGAATTTCTATATGTAGTTTTCCATATTGCTGAAATTCAAGTCTGGAATTCTTCCCTCATCTATAAAGGTTTTTCTTCGCATGTTTTTAAATATCCTTGACATGATTTTTTTTAAAGGACATCACACTTCACAGTTGTTGTGGCCTTAAAATGGCATTTTTACCCTCTTTTGATTTGATAAAGTATTAACTAATTATGATATCATTAAAGTGTGCCACATCATAAATTCCACTCAGAGGCACAAAGGGAATAATAACTCTGAAGGTTGATAGAAGACTAGCCCTTTTAACTTGGCCTGAGAAAGTAGCCTTGAAGAATGCATGCCATGTGAATAAATAACCTGAAATTCAGTGTGGTCATTACCTTGTGATGTAGGGGAAAGGGGAATTGAGAAATGGATCATTGGGGGGCTTCAATTACATTTGTAATGTTTTACTTCCTAAGCTGAGTAGTATATACGCAGGGGCTCAAAGGCTCTACATTTTAAAAGATATCTGAAATATTTCTCAATAAAAAGGCTTTTAGAAGAATTATCACCATAATGCAAATGGTACCAAGTCTTTAATTTCATATAATAGAAGATACACAGGGCATTTGTCATTTGTTATGTGTATTTGTCAAGCGAAAAGACAATTTTTCCTCCTAAAGAGATAAAGGAGTAAGTTGTTTTTTCCAGCTACTGTTAAAATTTAATTATTTCCATATTAGACCTGTTTTTTTCTCATGCCTGTTGGAAATATCATCCAACTGACCACAAGCTCCAACCTATCCAGTGATTATGCTATTTCTAACTTGGGGAGTAATTCCAGCATTATCCAGAATAGCAATAGGTTGAATCTGAATCATCTTCTGTGCTAAAAAAGATCCTTTTGAGTGTTTTTACAATGAAATTCTCTGCTGATTTTCTTTGTTCATGTGAATTACAAGTGTTGCTGTTTAGTGATCTTCTTTATTCACGTCTTCTAACACTGAACTATGAAAGAGGAAGAAAGGATCGGCATTCCGAGGAACCCAGGCCCTTTTGAATGTCTACTTATGCCTGGTACCCTGCTTGGTTCCTTGCATAGACTGTTTCTCACCCTCACAATATTAAAAATAGTTAACATTGATTGTGTGCTTTCTTTGTGCCAGTTATATAATAAAATATCCTTTATGTTATGATTTTATTTGATCCTTGCAACATTCAGGTTAATTTGACTAAGCCATACAGCTATTAAATGACTAAACAGAATATTTATTTCTGAGTGACTCTGGAGTAATTCTTCTCTCTCTATCTCTGTGTGTGTGTGTGTGTGTGTGTGTGTATAAATGTTAGATTGTCTATCTATTTATCATACATCTATCTATTCTAGAAAAGTATTGGATACCACATAGCAATAATTTAATATTACTTGGGCATCAGAAAGATCCATGTAGCTGTTATGAAACATAGAATCTAGCTGATTCCTATTTACAAACAGATAAGACAAAACTACAAGGAATGGATGAGTAGTGAAAAGAAAACTGGGTCATCAGGATAGAGAAGTGGGTAGAGAGCAGAATACCTGTAAAAATCAGCTGCCTGAGGCCACTGATCAATAGGTAGTATAACCTATTGATGGTGGTGGTATGTGTGGATGAGTTAGGTATGTAGCCACTGCTTTTGTGTTTTCTGTCATACCAAAGAATAATACTGTCCTGGGATTGTCACCTTTGACCTGATCAAATAAAACCTTCCCTCCCTACATCACTACTGTTAGAGCAGAGGCGGTGGTACAGAATGGAGACACACACACACACACACACACACAAATATGGAAAGTTGGATGTCCAGGCTATCTTGTTTCCTATTTATTTACAGATAAGCTGGTTGCTTTTCAGCAAAAAAGAGAAAAAAATAGGATGAAGGGAGAAGTGGACAAATGAAGAGATAGAGAGGAGGGAAGATTGATTCAGTACAGAGAATATTCAATTATATTTCCCTCTGTGATTTCTTAATAAATAAGATGCTTGTACGACTATTCTGAGACTTCGAACTTTGCTTAGAAAAGAAGTCATTATGATTTCATTTAAACTGAGCCTTGTAAAGAACTATGGATTTCTTTCCCCCAATCTTTCTTAGAGAAATTCATGTATATCCAAATTTTGTCTTAAACAATCGTTTGTACTTCGTACTGAGGCTTGTGTTTAATTACTCTGGCCTTATTTAAGTAATTTTGGGCCTCAGGTATGTAGCCACATAGGGGCCCTTCACTGGATTAGCAATTATCATCAATGAGTTAGTATGATCTCAGTTAAAAAAATACTTTGTCTATCCAATTTACCATGTCATCTATCTGTGGTCTCATCTAAGTCCTACTATAACAACCTTAATAATAAAATTGGCTCATAAGACTCAGAGGCATGAGTGTAAGCAGATGTTTTCCTTTGCCTTCACAATTTCACAGGTGTCCAAAAACACTGTAAAGATGCAAGAAGGAGCCAACCTAAGGACAAGTGCCCCGGGGTGGCCAATAAATAGCTCTGCTCGCATGAATATTTTGCTGCTTTGTAGTTTAAAAATCAGCAATTAAATTTAAACTGGGTCTTGTGGAAAATTGTGAATCTCATTGTTCCAAGCTTTCTTAGAAAGATTCATATATATGCAGTGCTATCCCTGATGCCAGTTTTTGAGCTTTCTGTTGTCTTTTTCTGTGGGTAGCTGCTATCTTGCTACCTGCTCCATTTTACAGATAGATTTATGTTTCTGGTAAAAACTAGAAAATTTTATTAGAAATCTTTTAGCAGTCCTTTTGCATGTTTTTAATAAAAAATTATTTCAAAAGCGTATTATATTTTCTATACATATAACAGGAAAGTGAATTACTCAAATATTTTGCAAAGTATGAGGGCACTTCAAAAAGTTTGTGGAAAAATGGAATTAAAAGATGATATGAATCTTTTCATGAACGTTTTGAAGACCTGTGTACTTTAATGTTAGCAAAGTACACTTATGTCCATCGCTTCACTGATGCTTAAACTCAGGTGGATAAAGCAGGTGTCATCCCCATAGAACAGAACAGATGAAGCTGAAACCACAGGCGGTAAATGATGCAGGTCTTCTGACTCCTAAACTAGTGTTCTTTTCATATTTTGTCTTGTTCTTCAACCAAACCGCAATCAAAAGTTTCAATTTTAATATGAATTCTTGGGTTTTCATATCTGATATTGCCCTTTTGAAATTTAGGTAATCATTAGGACTGTAACTGTTAATTTGGGGGGACAACTAATAGTTGATAAATTCTCTCTGCCGTTATTAACTAACTTTGCTTCCTCTCCCTCTGTATATTCTAGGTCTCAGAAGGGAAGGATCAGATGTGAATGAAGTAGGCGAAACCCTGTTCACTAAAGAAACGCTTAACTTACTGCTGCAGATGGTAAGCATCTAATAAATGGCAGCTTCAAAGAACATTGCAACATGGTGTGGAAGTAGATTCTTAATCCAAGGTTATAAGATTTAATTAAACACCCTCTTCATTAATGGGAGCTTTGTGGGGCTGCATGCACTCCAAGTCACTTCTTCCTAGGACTTTGGTACTCTGCATAGGCTGTGTCTTCCCACAAGAACAGTGTTAGCCCCAAGTATGCAACTGTGATACCTAGAGGTTGTGAACCCTAACAGCATTGTGTTTATTTTTATGAGAATTAGGTTAGGATTAGCCTAAGCAGAGGCACCAAATAACTTAGGATCACAAGCAAAATGGGAAATAAAATGTGTTTTTTACAGAATTTTTACAGATGGATTTTGCAAAGAACAGTTAATTAACCATGGGCCCAACTGGGGACACATTTTTAATGATTTGCAGGTAGTACAGAGAAAAGCTAAATAAAAAAATTCCAACTGCTCTTCTAAAATGGGCTAAGAACTATAGCAGTGAATTAAAATAACCTGTGAATTTTTCTAACCAAGATAAAAATACCGGTTATGAAATATTTCTTTTACTCTTTGCCAATACTTTAATAGTCCATTAGGTATTTCTAGAAGGTGGGGTATTTGAAATAAAAATTTGGGCTCAAAAACCTGAGGGGCCAGAATTTTGAATAAACTGACTGAGGCTTGATAGAACTGGATGTGAAAGGAAGCTTTTTTAGTGGTGGATTTGCCTTCAAACTGAGCATGTGTTTCATTTGGATAAGTCCTTGAAAGTTCCAGGAATCACTGAAAAAAAGGACTTGAAGGGACTTAGAAATAACTAGTTTAATCCTCGACTGCAGCATAGGAACAGGCCACTTCATGGAGAAGGTATTTAATTGCTTCTGTATGACTTAGCTAAACTAGTCTATCTTTTCAGATCCACTCAATCCTTCTCCCCATTAGACCCTTGTCATAAGACTGGATTTCTTGTATATCACCTCTCTTTTGCCTGATCCAGAAATTTTTGGTTGAATGTGTTTTTCTTTATACCACTCATTATAGGAAAAGCCAGAATGAATATCTGGCCTTTACACTGTATTTTATTTTAGCTTCATATGCCAAAATTGAAGAAATTTAATCTTTCTGTTGCTTGCACTAGAAATGCAGGTAATTACATGTTTAGTATTTATATGATATATCCAACAGAGAAGCTGAATATAGTTTTATTTTTTCAGCTTTATTAAAGTTTAATCAACAAATAGAAATTGTATGTATTTATGGTGTACAATGTGATGTTTTGATATATGTGTACATTGTGAAATGATGAAATCAAGCTAATTGAGTTTTTTTGTGTGTGTGTGGGGGGGATAAGAATATTGAAGATCTACCCTGCTATTTTCAATTACAGTCATGTGTTGCTAAATGACAGGGATGTGTTCTGAGAAACGCATCCTTAGGTGATTTCATGATTGTGTGAACATCGTAGGATGTACTTACACAAACCCATATGGCATATCCTGCTACACCTAGTCTATACTTATATATATATGACTGGCAGTACAGTACGTTTATTTTCACCAGCTTCACCACAAACACATGAGTAATGCATTGCGCTACAACATTACCACAGCTATGATGTCACTAGGTGACAGGAATTTTTCAGCTCCATTATCATCTTAAGAGACCACCATCACATATGCAGTCCTAAATGTCATTATGTGGCACATGACTGTATTATTACATTATAATAATATTAATATTGTATTAATATTATATTCAATATTATTATTATTAACTATAGTCACCATGCTGTACAATAAATCTCCAGAACTTATTCTTCCCGTGTGACTAAATTTTTGTCCCCTTTCACCAACATGTCCTCATTCCTCACTCCACCCCCAGCTCCTGGGAATCACCATTCTATTCAGTGCTTCTACTGAGTTTGACGTTTTCCCATTCCACATGTGTGTGCGATTATGTGGCATTTGTCTTTTTGTGCCTAGTTTATTTCACTTAGCATAATGTCCTCCAGGCTCATCCATGTTGTCACAAATGACAGGATATAGGCTATCTTTCTTTTTTTAAGGCTGAATAGTGTTCTATTGTGTATATATATACCACATTTCCTTTATCAATTCATCCATCAGTAAACACATGGGCTGATTCTATATCTTGGCTATTGTGAGTAATGCTGTAATGAACATGGGAGTGCAGATATCTCTTCAACATACTGATTTTATTTCCTTTAAGTAAGATTTCTGGATCGTATGTTAGTTCTATTTTTAATTTTTTTAGGAACCTTCACGTTGTTTTCCATAATGGCTGCATGAGTGGAGAAAAAAACTCAATTTCTCTCATTATACTCTCACAATGTGCTTCTGACAGCTGATGTGTGGGGATTTCTCCCCATCTTTAAGCAAGCAGTCAATTCTGCAGGGGTCCTCTAGTTCAATTCAATCCTCATATTATCTACCTGAAGATAGTATCAGACCCCACAGGATGAGGACTCAGTCTGACAAGACTGAACCCCACTTCTGATGCTGATCACAAACCCGAGGTCATTTTGCTTATGCTACTGACCAGCTGGCTATAAATCAGGGTTCCCACACCCTCTCCTTGGGTTCAATTGTTTTGCTAGAGTGTTTCACAGAACTTAGGGAAACAATTAGGTTTACCAGTTCATTATAAAGGCTATTAAAAAGGATGAATACCAAGTGGAAGAGATGCATAGAACAAGGTATGGGGAAGGAGCATGGAGCTTCCATACCTGCTCAGTTGTGCCACCCTCTGGGCACCTCCACACATTCAGCTATATGGGAACTCTCTGAACACAGTCTTTTTTGGGTTTTTGTGGAAGCTTCATTACAGAGACATGATTGATTTAATTATTGGCCATTGGGGATCAGCTTAACCTTCAGCCCCTCCCTTCCTCCTGGGAGGTTGGGAGGTGAGTCTGAAAGTCCCAGACTTCTAACTCTGCCTTGGTTTTTCTGGTGCCCAGCCCCCATCTTTAAGCTGCCTAGCTACTGCCAGCCACCAGTCAATTCATTAGCATACACAAAGACACTTATCACTTTGAAGAGTCCAAGAGTTTTAGGAGTTGCATGCCAGATGATGAGGACAAGACCAAATATATATATCACAATATCACACTATACTAAATTATATTCCCACCAACAGTGTACAAAGGTTCTCTTTTCTTCACATCCTTGACAACACTTACTATCTTTTGTCTTTTTGATAATAGCCATCCTAACAGGTAGTGAGGTGATAGCTCATTGTGGTTTTAATTTGCATTTCCCTAATGATCAGTCATGTTAAGCATTTTTTTATATACCAGTTGGCCACTGTATGTCTTCTTTTGAGAAATGTCTATTCAGGCTCTTTGCCCATTTTCAAATCAGGTTACTTGTTTCGTGTTATTAATTCTTTACACTTTTGCTCCACCCTCATTTTATATTTTTGATGTCACAATTTATAAGTTTTTACAGTGTGTATCCTTTAACAAATTAATGTAGCTATAGTTATTTTCAGTAGTTTTGTCTTTTAACCTTTACACTAGAGATATAAGTAATTTACACACCACCATTACTGTATTAGGCTATACTTTTTTAACACCTTCTTTTATTTGTATGTATTTGTGTGGTACAGTGTGTTGTTTTAATACATGATTAGTTTAGGGTCGATAGCATTTCCAACCCCTGAACATTAATCTTTTCTTTGTGGTGATTATGGTCAAGATCCTCTTTTCTAGCTCTTTAGAAGCATACAATATAATATTATTAGCTTTATTTTCTTTTCTCAGGATTGCTTCAGCTATTTGGGGTCTTTTGTTGTTCCATATGGATGTTAGGATTGTTTTTTCTATTTCTGTGAAGAATGCCATTGGTATTTTGATGGGGATTGCATTGAATCTGTAGATTGCTTTGGGTAATGTAGTGGATTGAATTATGTCCCCCCTGAATTCACTGAAGCTTGAATTGTGTCCCCTTAGCTTTATGTATTAGAAACTTAGCCCCCACCATGACTGTTAAGAGGGTGGGAAATCCTATTATGGTAATTGAAAGGTAGAGGCCTAAAGAGGTGATTGGATTGTAGGACCATGCCATAGTGAATGGATTAAAAATGGTGGTCAGGGGTGTAGTTCTGAGGGCTTTGAAAGAAGAGAAGACTCTGTCTTTCTCTCTGTCTCTGCTCTCTCTGCTTCCACCATCTTGCAATGTGAGACCCCTGGGTCACTGTCGCCACCACCAGATGGACTTTGGACTTCCCAGCTTCAGAAACTGTAAGCAATAAATTTTGTTTTCTTTATAAATCACCTGGTTGCAGGTATTTTGCTATAAGCAACCTATAAATGGACTAATACAGGTAGTACGGACATTTTCACAACATTAATTTTCCAATCCATGAATATAGAATGTGTTAACACCTTTCGGTGTCCTCTTTAATTTCTCTCATCAGTGTTTTGTCATTCTCATTGAGGAGGTTTTCATTTCCTTGGTTAAATTAATTCCTAGAGATTTTTTTGTAGCTATTGTAAGTAAGCTTGCTTTTTTGATTCCTTTTTCTGCTAGTTTATTGTTGGTGTATAGGTACACTCCCGATTTTTGTATATTAATTTTTTATACTGAAACTTTACTGAATTCATTTATCAGGACTAGAAGTTTTTTGGTAAAGTCTTTGGGTTTTTCTATATATAGGATCATATCATCTATAAACAAGGACAGTTTCACTTTGTCTTTTCCAATCTGGATGCCCTTTATTTCTTTCTCTTGCTTGATTGCTCTGGTTAGTACTTCCAGTACAATGTTTAATAGAAGTGGTAAGAGTGGGCATCCTTGTCTTGTTCCTGTTCTTAAAGGAAAAACTTTCAGCTTTTCCCCATTCAGGATGACATTGGCAGTGGGTTTGCCATATGTGGCTATATGGCTTTTATTGTGTTGAGACACTTCCCTTCTATACCTAATTTGTTGAGAATCTTTATCATGAAGTGTTGTTGAATTTTGTCAAATGTTTTTTCTGCATTTGTTGAGATGATCATATAGTTTTTGTTCTTGATTTTGTTGATGTGGGGTATCACATTTATTGATTTGCATATGTTGAACCATCCTTGCATCCCTGGAATGAATCTCATTTGATCATGGTGTATAATCTTTTTGATGTGCTGTTGAATTGTTTGATAATATTTCATTGAGAATTTTTGCATCTATGTTTATCAAGGATATTGGCCTGTACTTTTCTTTTTTTGTTGTGTGTTTGTCTGATTTTGGTATCAGGATTATGTTGGCCTCATAGAATGAGTTTGGGAGAATGGCCTCTGTTTTAATTTTTTGGAATAATTTGAGAAGGATTGGTATTAATTCTTCTTTTGATTTGGTAGAATTCAGCAGTAAAGCCATCCAGTCCTAAGCTTTTCTTAATAAAGCCAGAGGCATTACACTACCTGACTTCAAATTATACTGCAAAGCTGTATTAACCAAAACAGAATGGTACTGACATGAAAACAGACACATGGAACAATGAAACAGAATAGAGAACCCAGAAACCAATCCATGTACTTACAGCCAAAAGATCTTTGACATAGGCAACAAGACCATACATTGGGGAAAAGACTACCTCTTCAAAATAAATAGTACTGGGGGGCCAGCCCCATGGCTCACTCAGGAGAGTGTGTTGCTGGGAGCACAGTGGCACTGGGAGTGCTGAGGCCACGGGTTTGGATCCTATATAAGGATGGCTGGTGCACTCACTGGCTGAGCATGGTACGGGTGACACCAAGCCAAGGGTTGTGATCCCCTTACCAGTCACAAAAAAAAAAAAAAATGGTGCTGGAAAAACTGGATATCCATATGTTGAAGAAAGAAATTAGACCCGTACCTCTTAGTATATACCAAAATCAACTCAAAATGGATTAAAGACTTAAATATAAGACCTGAAACTATAAAACTCCTAAAAGAAAACATAGGGAAAACACTTCAGGATGTAGGGACTGGGCAAAGACTTTATGAATAAGACCTCAAAAGCACAGGCAATGAAAGAAGAAATAAACAAATGGGATTATATTAAACTAAAAAGCTTCTGCACAGTAAGGGAAACAATCAACAGAGTAAAAAGGCAACCTACGGAATGGGAGAAAATATGTGCAAACTATGCTTCTGACAAGCAATTTATATCCAGACTATATAAGGAGCTCAACTTAATAGAAAAAAAAGTAACAATCCAATGAAAAAATGGGCCAAAGAGCTGAATGGACATTTTTCAAAAGAAGACATACAAATGGCCAACAGCTACATGAAAAATGCTCAACATCACTAATCATTAGCAAAATGAAAATCAAAAACTACATTGAAATATCATCTCACCCCGTTTAGACTAGCTGTTATCAAAAAGACAGAGGATAAATAAATGCTGGCAAGGATGGGGAGAAAGGGTAACCCTTATACACTGTTGATGGGACTGTTAATTATTACAGCCATTATGAAAAACGGTATGGAGGTTTCTCAAACAACTATAGATGGAACTAGCATAGGATCCAGTCATCCCACTTCTGGGTACATACCCAAAGGAATGGAGAACATCATGTTGAAGGGTTACCTGCATTCCTGTGTTTATTCAAGTTCTATACACAGTAGCCAAGATATGGAACCAATCTAAATGTCCATCAACAGATGACTGGATAAGGAAAATATGATATATATATACACAATGGAATACTACTCAACCATAAAAAAGAATGAAATTCTGACATTTGAAACAGCATGGATGAGCTTGGAGAAAATTATGTTAAGTGAAATAAGCCAGACACACAGAGAGAAATACCATATGTCCCTGCTTTTAAGTGGGAGCTAAAAATATGAAAGAAAGAAGGAAAGAAAGAAAGAAGGAAAGCCAGGAAAATGGGAGGGGGAGGAGGAATACCAATAAATGGGTTAATGGAAACAGTATAGCTGGTTAGGAAAAATAGGTTTTATTGCTGTATAGTCAAACTAGGCACCTATAATTAACAATAATTTACTGCATGTTATCAAATGACTAGAAGAGAGATCAAATGTCTTCAACACAAAGAAATGATTATGTTTTATAATGATGAATATGCTAGTTATCCTAACCTGATCATTGCACATTGTACACAGGTATTGAATCAACTGCATTTCAATAAAAAAAAAAAAAAAATCATTAGCTATAGTCAGCCTAGAGCACCAGAACTTATTCTTCCTATCTACATGTAACTTTGTACCTGTTAGTCCACCACTCCTACTTCCCTCTCCTCTGCCCTCTCTGGTAACCATTATTCTGTTCTCTACTTATATGAGAACCACTATTTTTTTTTTTTAGATTCCATGTATGAGTGAGATCATATGGTATTTGTCTTTCTGTGTCTGTCTTCCTTCCTAAATATGATGGCCTCTAGTTCCATTCATGTTGCTCCAAACTATAGGATTTCTTTTTTTTAATAGTTAAATATTATTCCATTGTGTATATATACCATGGTTTTTAATTCATTTATTCATTGAAGGGCATTTAGGTTGATTTAATCTCTTGGCCATTGTAAATAGAGCTGCAATAAACATGGGAGCACAGGTATCCCTTTGACATGATGATTTTCATTTTGGGGGGTATATACCCAGCAGTGGGACTGCTGGGTCCTAAGGTAGTTCTATTCTTAATTTCTTGAGATAGCTCTGTACTGTTTTCTATAAAGGCTGTACTAATTTAGTTTCCTCCAATAACGTATGAGAGTTCCCCTTTCTCTACATCCTCACCAACATTTGTTTTTTTTGTCTTTTTGATAATAGCCATTCTAACTAAAGTGAGATGATATCTAATAGTGGTTTTAATTTGCATTTCATGATAATCAGTGAAATTGAGCATTTTTTCATGTGCTATTGACCATTTGTATGTCTTATTCTGAAAAATATCTCTTCAGGTCCTTTGCCCATTTTTAAATTGGGTTATTTATTTATTTATCTATCTATTTATTTATGCATGCTGTTGAGTTGTTTGAGTTCCTTATTTATTCTGGATAAGTACCTTGTCAAATGTGTACTTTG
Organism: Galeopterus variegatus; assembly: GCF_000696425.1. Taxonomy (NCBI): domain Eukaryota; kingdom Metazoa; phylum Chordata; class Mammalia; order Dermoptera; family Cynocephalidae; genus Galeopterus; species Galeopterus variegatus. The sequence goes on along the minus strand of NW_007727717.1, from coordinate 283,807 downwards.
CAAACACTCTCCCATTCTATAGGTTGTATCTTCACTTTGTTGATTGTGTCCTTTGCTGTGTAGGTGTTTTTTTGTTTCTTGTAATCCGATTTGTCTGTTTTTGCTTTAGTAGCCTGTGCTTTTGTAGTCTTGCTCAGAAACGTGCTGCCCAGTACAATTATATGTAGCATTTTCTTTGTTTTCTTCTAGTAGTTTCATAGTTTCAGATCTTAAAGTTTGGTCTTTAATCCAGTTTGAGTTGATTTTTGTATATGGTGAGACATAGGGATCTAGTTTTGATCTTCTGCATGTGGCTATCCAGTTTTCCCAGCACCATTTGTTGAAGGGACTGTTCTTTCCCTGATGTATATTCTTGGCACTTTTGTCAAAAATCAGTTGGCTGTAAATATATGGGTTTATTTCTGGTTCCTCTATTCAGGACCATTGGTCAATTTGTCTGTTTTTATGCCAGTATCATGCTGTTTCAGTTATTCTAGCTTTATAGTATATTTTGAAGTCAAGTAGTGTGATGCCTCCAGCTTTGGTCTTTTTGTTCAAGATTGCTTTGGCTATGTGGGTTATTTTATGCTTCCATACAAATTTTAAGATTGTTTTTTCTATTTTTGTGAAGAATGTCCTTGGTGTTTTGATAGGGATTGTATTGAATCTGTAGATTGGTTTGGGTAATACAGACATTTTGATGATATTAATTCTTCCAACCCATGAACATGGGACTCGTTTCCATTTATTTGTGTCTTCTACATTTTTTTTTCACCATTGTTTTATACTTTTCATTGTAGAGGTCTTTCACCTCCTTGGTTAAAGTTATTCTAAAGTATTTCACTTTTTTGGTAGCTATTGTGAATATTTCTTGATTTCTTCTTCCTGTATTTCAGAATTGGTGCATAGGAATGCTATTGATTTTTGTATGTTGATTTTGTGTCCTGTCACTTTATCGAATACGTTTATTAGTTCCTATAATTTTTTGGTAGAATCTTTATGGTTTTCTATATATACATATATGATTTTGTCATCAGCAAATAGAGGTAGTTTGACTTGCTTCTTCCAATTTGGATGCCCTTTCTTGTTTTCTCTTGCCTTATTCTCTGGCTAGAACTTCCAGTACTATGTCGAATAAGAGTGTGAAAAGTGGGTATCCTTGTCTTGTTTCATATGTTAGAGGAAAAGCCTTTAACATTTGTCCATTCAGTATGATATTAGCTGTGGGTTAGCCATATATAGCATTTATTGTGTTGAGATACATTTCTTGTATATCTAATTTGTTAAGTGTTTTTATCATAAAGAAATGCTGGATTTATTCAAATGCTTTTTGTGCATCTCTTAAAATTATCATATGTATTTTTTTCATTCTGTTGATGTGCTGTATCACATTTATTGATCTGTGTATGTTAACCATTCTTGGATCCCTGGAATGAATCCTACTTGATTATGGTGCACAATCTTTTTAATGTGTTGATGGGTTCAGTTCTGGAGTATTTTATTGAGAATTTTTACATCTATGTACATTAGGAATATTGGTGTATAGTTTCTTTTTTTTGATGTGTCATTTTCCAGTTTTGGTATGGGAATAACGCTGTAGAATGAGCTAAGAAATATTTCCTCATTGTCAGTTTTTTGAAAGTTTGAGAAGAATCGGTAGTAGTTCTTTAAATGTTTGGTAGAATTCAGCAGTGGAGCCATCTGGTCCTGGGGTTTTCTTTTCAGAGAGACTTCTTATTATCATTTCAATCTCATTATTCATTGTCAGTCTGTTTAGGTTTTCTAATTCTTCATGATTTAACCTTGGTAAGTTGTATATGTGCAGGAATTTGTCCATTTTAGGTTTTCCTGTTTGTTAAAATATCATTTATAATAGTCTCTTATGACCTTTTGTATTTCTGTGGTATCAGTTGTAATGTCTCCCTTTACATTTCTGCTTTTATTTGTCGTCTCTCCTCTCTTTTGCTCTTTTTAGTCTAGGTAAAGGTTTATCAATTTTGTTTATCTCCTTGAAAAACCAACTTGTCATTTTATTGATCTTTTGTACTGTTTTTTAAAATCTCTGATTCATTTATTTCTGCTCTAATTTTGTTATTTCTCTCCTGCTAATTTTGGTTTGTTCTTGTTTTTCTAGGTCATTGAGGTGCAATGTTAGGTTGTTTATTTGAAGTCTTTCTACTTTTTTGTTGGAGATATTTAGCTATACACTTCCCTCTTACAGTCACTTTTGCTGTAGTGACTTTGTAGTATTTTGTACTTTTGTAGTATTTTGTACTTTTATTTTCATTAGAATCCAGGAATTTGTTTTTCCTTTTTGATATTTTCTTTGACCCATTCATTATTTAGGATCATGTTTAATTTCCATGTATTTGTTCAGTTATGAATGTTCCTTCTGTTATTGATTTCTAATTTTATTTCATTGTGGTTGGATAAGATTTTTGATACAATTTCAATATTTAAAAATTTGTTAAGACTAGTTTTGTGACTTAACATATGGCCTATTCTACAAAATGTTTTATGTGCTGCTGAGAAGAATGTGTATTCAGCAGCTGTTCGATGGAATGTTCTATAAATGTCTGTTAGGTCCACTTGGTCTAGAGTGGGAAGTAACTGATGTTTCTTGGTTAATATTGCCTGATGATCTGTCCTCTGCAGAAAGTGGAGTATTAAAGTTCCAAACTATTACTGTGTTGATGTCTTTCTTTCCCATTAGATCTAAGAGTATTTGCTTTATATATCTGGGTGGTCTGGAGTTGGGTGTGCATATATTTAGATTTGCTATGTCCTCTTGTTGAACTGATACCTTTATCATTATATAATGACCTTCCTTATCTTTTTTTATACTTTCCCTGATTTGTAGTCTATTTTATCTGGTGTAAGTATCACTACTCCTCTCTTTTTTAGTTTTCTTTTGCATAAAATATCTTTTTTTCATCCCTCCACTTTCAGTAGATGTGTGTTCTTATAGGTGAAGTGAGTTTCTTTTGGATAGCATATTATTGGTTTTTTTTTTTAAAAAAATTATATCTTTCTTTTTTTTTTTTTTCCTTTTTGTCTTTTTAACTGACCGGTAACGGGATCGCAACCCTCGGTGTTGCGCCCGTACCGGGGACCAGCAATGGGATCGCAACCCTCAGTGTTGCGCCCGCACTGCACTCAGCCAGTGAGTGGGAACCGGTCTCCACAGGGGATCCGAACCCTCGGCGGGAGCGCCGCCGCGCTCCCAAGCGGCGCACTCTCCAGTGTGCCACCGGGCCGGCCCTATATCTTTCTTTTATTTTTATTATTTTGTGACTGACCAGTACAGAGATTGAAACCAGTGATCTTGGTGCTATCAGCATCACTCTAAACAAGTGAGCTAAACATCCAGCCTTGGTTCTTGTTTAATAATCCATTCAGCCACTCTGTGTCTTTTAATTGGGGAATTTAATCCATTTACATTTAGAATTATTATTGATATATAGGAACTTATTACTGCCATTTTGTTACTATTTTTCTGGTTGTTTTATGGATCCTTGTATATTTTTTCTGGTCTTCCTGCATTCCATTGTGATTAAGTGATTTTATCTAATAGCATGTTTTTATTTCTCACTATTTACTTTTAGTATGTCTATTATAGGTTTTTATGTTATGGTTACCATGAGGCTTACCAAAAATATGTTATAGTTTTATTGCTAAGAAAAAAGAAGAAAACAAAGCCAACTCTGTACTTTGTCATTATTCCTCCCAACTTTTTGACTTTTTCAATTTACATCTTTTAATATTGCCTATCTCTTCTATGGTTCTTGTATTTATTATAATCTTATTAGGTTTCCCTTTAGTCTTCATACTAAGTATATAAGTGGTTTATTTACCACAGTTACAACACTGGAGTATTCTGAGTTTGTGTGTGTTCTTACTTTACCAGTGAATTTTGTACCTTCAAATTTATTTTGTTGTTACTGCACTTTAGCATCATTTTCTTTCAACCTGAAAAACTTCCTTCAGTATTTCTTTTTTTTATTTTTATTTTAGTTTTTTAAAAGATGACCGGTAAGGGGATCTTAACCCTTGACTTGGTGTTGTCAGCACCATGCTCACCCAGTGAGCAACCGGCCATCCCTATATGGGATCCAAACCCGTGGCCTTGGTGTTATCAGCATCACACTCTCCTGAGTGAGCCATGGGCCGGCCCTCCTTCAGTATTTCTTGTAAGGCATATCTAGTGTTGATGAATTCCCTTAGTTTTTATTTGTCAGCCTTTTAGTCACTTTCAGGTCCTCTGAGGACTCCACAAAAGCAACTGGGCTGTGTCGAAAATCTGGTCCAGAACTGATTCTTTCCTGAAAACTGTGCCCCCTATAATTGTATCATACCGACTGGTCTCCACTGTGTTGTTCCCATGCCGGATGGGTGGCAGCTCAGATGCCGATGCTGCACTCTAATGCACCCTTGGTGGGTCAGCACTCCCACTTGTGGCACTCCAAACATTTCCCATGGGGCAGGTCCTGCATGAGTCCCCCAAGAAGACTCACAGACCTCTGGGCAAATCAGACACCCACCTTCTAATCTCTCCTCGCACCTTTGGGACAGCACATCCATTGGCCTTCTCAGTGTGCAATTCTTGGCTGGTCATGAAGATGGGGGATGGGGCTCTACAGAGTGATTCTGCCCTCCTGTCTTCTGTGCCTCCTCCTTCCTATATAGGTGCAAGGGGTCTCATGAGTAATTACACTGGTCTTGGAATTGGTTTAGGGCACTCCAGAGTAATGTTTTTGTTTGTTTCTGCCAGTGGTCACAACAACCTTCTCCCTTGCAGGCTCCAAGTAGCTCATGCAAAAAGTGCTGTCTGCAAGTAGTTGCTCCACGCACTGTGCCACACTGGCCTGGGGAGCAGCTGGGTGTGGGACTGTTCAGAGTGATCCCTTCTCCCCCTTGCCATGGCCTTCCATGCCTTTGTGAACTCAGTGGGTCTCTCCTCTTTTCTTGAGTTCCAGTGGTTTCAGCATGGTGGTTTTGTGTTTTAATAGTTGTAAGTTTTTCTCTTGTGAGTGGGAGTTATGCCAGGGATCATCTAGTCCTCTGACTTGGTGATGTCACTCCAGTGGTAGAGTATTATGAATTTGAATATGTACTTACTTTTACCAGTGAGTTTTATACATTCATATGTTTATGTTACTAACTATTCTTTCATTTTAGCTTCAAGAACTCTCTTTAGCATTTCTGTAAGGTGGATCTAGTGTGATGAACTCCCTTAGCTTTTTGTTGGTGGGGTGAAGTCTTTATCTCTCCTTCATTTCTGAAAAATAGTTTTGCAGGGTAAACATTCTTGGTTAACTTTTCTTTTTTTACTTCAGCTCTTTGAATATATCAACCCACTCTCTCCTGACCTGCAAAGTTTCTGCTGAGAAATCTACTGATAGTTTTATTGTGGTTCCCTCATATATGAGAATCTTCTTTGATTTTTTTTGTCTTGCTGCTTTCAAGATTCTTTGTCTTTGATTTTTGACAGTTTATAACACAGGGATGCTGACATGGTGTTTATAACTACATTGATAGGTTAAAAAAGGAAACACATTGAAATGTGGCATTATTTCATTAAAAAACAATTTTATTCTAAATTACAAATTTTATTCTGTTTTTCTTTATCACTGCTTCTTTAAATAGCAGCCATTCTTGGTTTTATTCTTCAAATCACCCTACAGGAGTAAAGCTGAAATAGGTACCTTTAGCTTTTTTGTATCGCAGATATTATTGGGGGAGGGGGGAGGAATAAGAAATAAAATAGTCTTGTGGCAAAAATTGGAAATTTGGCTTAATTAAGGGTTCTTCCAACTGCTAGTTACCTAAAGGAAAAATGAGATAGAATTATGAAATGCTAGCTCTAAAAACCATTTAATTTAATCTCTTTATTTAATGGAAAAATAAACTGAGGCCCTATTGACCAGTACCTAGTAGATTACACAGATGTGATGAGGAAGTTTGTGGGGATTTCTCTCAACTCATAGTGATTCTGTTGAACCCTGTGTATTTGGTTGGATTTGGCTTGGGAACTGGTGAAAGAAGGGAAGCTAAAACAAAACAAAACAAAACAAAACAAAAACAAAAAACCCCCATGACGGGTTTATGGTCAGTTTGTTAAATTAAATCCTTCACTTGACACTGTATTGCTTTCTTTGCTGAGTGTGGATTGACAGGTATTGATGACATGTCTGAGGTTCTAATTCGAAATGCCTGGTGACAAATTTTAACTTTGACAAGTTGAGGTTCTCAACAAGCCACAGGGTGAGTCTATGGACTCCAGCCTGCAGAAGCCATTATACTACCTAGCAAGGCTCTGTGCTTTTAAAGTGATAAACTTGATCTCTTCACCCCCAAGGAGTAGATTAAGTGCTTCAGTAAATAAGCCATTAAGATACTTCATTGTACTAAACCATTAATACACACTTGAAATATACTGTAAGCTGAGGGCTTTTAGCCACCCAAGAAGATATGAATGGCCTAGAGAAATACCTAATGCTATTCCTACTTTGGCATTTCATTACTAAATACAATTTAAAAATTTCTTTGGAAGTCATTTTTCTATTGGTTTGAATAAAATCAGAATGGAGAAAACAGCAAATTCCTCTCCAATTTACTCTAAATGATTCCTCTGCGACCATGCCTACTTTATTGTGGTTCTGATTACATTAATTCCTAGACCTTGGGCCTGAGTCACACTATATGTGTAAGTATCCTTTCACCAGTAGATAAGCCCCTTTGAGATTTAACTTATTTATTGAAGAAGCTAAATTGGAAATGTCTTAAAGATATTAGCTTTGGATGCACTCTTTAGGTTTGCTGTGTAGTATTTTATTTCTTACCTCTCTGGACATGATAACAGAATAATGTGGTAATAAAATTTTAATGCCACATTGTACCCAAGAGATCATTTAAGTCAACCCTTCATTTTAGAGATGAAGAAATTATAGGTCAAAGATGTGAAGAGATAGCCATTTGTGTTGTCTTTGTTATCTTAACGGGATTTGGTACCTGTAGCTTTTTTTTTTCTTAAAAACGTAAACATGTTTATCCTTTTCAATGCTTAGTAATGATTTGGTTTAAATCACCTTCTAGTGATTAATATGATGTTTTGGGTAAGGTAATTTAGGTAGAGATGACTTGGCCTACATCAAAGATTGTAGTAAGTTGAGGCAAACCTGCTGTTGAATTTTGGTGTACTAGTACTGAGAAGTCCTTTTTTTTTTAAAAAAAAGTTTCACTTATTTCTTTTGATATTGAAAAAAAAAATGAAAGAAAAAGAAATTAAAAATCTGCTTTATTCACATTGACCTTTTATATTTCATCTGGCTCAAGAAAGACTTCTGAGAAGTCAAATACATCCTGCAAATTTTGCAAAACAACCCTTCAAATGGTTTACCTGGAATGCCACATTGACTTACTAAGTTCAGATCATTTTGTAACTCATTTATCTTTTCAGGCAGGAGGGAGTGATTATGATTAGATTCAGTGAAAGACTTTAGGTTGAATTGGCAGAACCAGCAATGAATACAAATGTAGGAAACATGTTGTCCATGGAAGACTTCTTTAAGAGGAACCATATGTCCAGTGGTATGAGAAGTTGTCTCCTTCAGCTCTAGAGTCAGATAATAATCTCTTTGTATTCTGTATGTTCAAGTCTTTTACCTTAATGGAATCTAGTAACTCTTTCATGATCACCTAAAGCTTAAAAACAAAACAAAGCAAAACAAAATTAAGTCCACTGCTTATAAGAAATCCCTTTTTCCTAATTAGTCTTAAATATATATCTTACAAGAAGAATGAGCAGGTTTTAGGTGCAACCTACTAATGACCATTATTACTCTCTTTATTCAGGGAGAAAATAGTTAAGAATAACAAAATGAGGGGATTGTGGATAATTTTTTACAATAAGCATGTATTACTTTATTTTTTCAATTAAAAAATATAAGGAGTAAAAACAAAATAATATAACTTTTTATAGTGATTTTATTTTCTGATCAGATCACTTGTTAGTGCTCCTGTAAAACATGTGTCATATTATCACCACTGAGTTTCATTTCTATTCAAGTTCAAGTTAATAAAAATTCAGGAATCTTAGACACCAGGAATACAACAGTGACTGATGGGCATGTTCTAATGCTGTGAAAATGTAATATTCATTTTTTGCTGTCTTCTTCACTATATCTTAAGTTCCTCCAGGACAGAGACCATGTCTTATTCATCTCTGTATCTCCAATTCATAGAATATTGGGATACTCAGTGAATATCTTTTGAATGAAGCTATGAATGAGGTTCTATAATTCTGGTGTACATTCTGCGTTTCTCATGGGTAGGATAAAATTCCAATTCTAATGTAGTGACCGAATTTGACATCATAGCTCACTCATATATAACTCGATACAGCTATCTGATAAATGGGGAAAACGCTTCAAGGGATAATAAATGGTAGAGTATGTGCCCTTCTCAATACTGATGACATGGTTTTATTAACACAAACCAGGATTTTCCATTCAAAGCTGCTGAACCTGTTGGCTACTTACTGTCAGAACAGTTTAACATCAACCATGCTACAGCAAGAACCATTGTATTTGACAGACATTCTCCAGTATTGAAATGAACAATGCTAAGTAACCCCATACAACAGGTCAACTCATTCAGCTATTTAAATGTATATTTTGCTTCTAACTTACTCCAATGAGTCCATCGGGATACAATTATACTTTAAAAAAAAAAAATTCAGATCTTCACCAAAGCCAGACTGAACTGCTTTTATGGTCAAGGAAGCCAATTGGTAGTTTTTAGAGTGCCTGGTCTCTAGGGATCGTCCCTCCTCCTTTAGAAGGGGTCCTAATCCCTCCCCCAGCCTGCTTGTTCAGGATTACATGAGTCTTTAGATTCCGAATAAAGCTGTCAGCTGCCATGAACAGGGAAATAGATAAGAGAAACATTCCTGAGAAAAGGGAGTGTCCTGGGATAGGAGAAGTGGAGTGGAGCTCCTGGAGGGAGCTGAGGGGATGAAACAGAAAGAATAGACACACCCGCAAAACAAGTTCAGACAAGTGAACAAAGACGCTTCAGTGCCTGAGCTGAGATAAGATAACAAGGCGAGACCACCACAGTGGTGCCTGAGAAGGATGGCCAAGGCATGAGGTCACGGTGTGTGTCAGGCCGGGGTGACTTAGAGGGAAGAAGGGCCCAGCTACCTAGCCTGCTTTCTGCCCCTGTCCCTAGGGCTTAATTTGCAGGCATAGAACTTTGCTTCTATCAGTTGGGCAAGTAAAATAAAAGAGCACAGAACCACCGAGAGTGCTTCTAAAGCTGTGGCAACACAGAGTCCATCAGGAAAGTGTGATCCTGAAGAAACTGTTGTGACTCTGAAGCCTGGTAACACCAGCCTTCAAAACTTTTCAGGCCTCAATGTATCTTCCCATTTCTTGTCACAGAACCTGAGAGTGTCAACTCAATACTCACCTGAGTATTAGATCAGAGTCAGTATTACTTTTTAGGAAAATAATTTGGCCTTGTTTATTAATAAAACCCCTGTGTCCTGGTTCTGCATAGGGGTAGAGAATGTCAGGTCCCTAGGAATTTTAAAAACATTAGGTCAGCTCTGCCACAGGTAGATTCCTAATATGAAAAAAAGGTGGCTCCTTTTTAATGAGCAATGTGGAATTGGCATCTCAGATGCCAGTAGAGAGCTCAGTTGTGAAATTACTACAATTTGCTTGCTAAAGTATGGCTAAAACATGCATGGTTAAAGAGCCCTGTTAGGCCAAGGGTCAAGTAAACTCTGTAGTAAAAATTATGTTGCAACAGAAAACTGCGTCATCCACAGCACACACTTCCAGACTATCAGATGCTAGCCCTGTGCATTAGTTTTGAGCTATTTTGCAACTCTTTTTAAAGTGTAGGCAACTGATATGCACAATATGTCTGTCTAGTAGTGATGTTAATTTAAGTCCTCCCTGTGTGGAAAAACTAGCTTCGTCCCTATTTAAAATTTATCTCAACATTCTTTTACCTCTTATAAATTTGTATAATTTCGACTTTTCCTTTGAACTGGTTATAACATCTGCTTGGTTTCCTCATATCATATGAACAAAAAAAAAAAAAAGAAAATCTCTAACATGTTTATTTTTATACCTGTATGGGGTCCATGAGTTTATCTTTTCCTAAAAATTTATCTTTTAACAACTCTTTTACTAGGCTCTCAACGTATTATTTCTCTACCAGGGGGTAACAAAAGAAACTAATATTTATATAAAGTATTTTACAAAATGTTGTTCAAGTGACCCAAGGAATGCCTGAGGCAAATTTTTCAGGGAAAAAATCATTCCATTCTAGCTTAAGCTCTACCACTAGCCTGACACCTTTGTTGTCTACCTTGAGGTTCTGGTGCCTCTGTTCTTTCCTTATCTTCCAGATTCTTGTGAGCTGCTCTCTTTCTGGAGAAGTAGCTTCAGGGCTTCTGAGCATCTATAAGATAAAGCTCGCTAGTTCTTGTATCCTCTGGAGCATTGAAAACTGCCCTAAGTTCTTTCTGAAGAAAATAGACTATATTAATCCATCAAATAATTGCTTTTTTTTTTTTTTTTTTTTTTTTTTTTTTTTTTTTTTTTTTTTTTTTTTTTTTTTTTGCATTTTCCTACTATTTTCTTACTATTAAATAGTCAAAAGAGTTCAAGGTACCCCTGATGAAGTTCAACATGCCTCATTGTATCTAAAAATGACTTTTTCAGGATGCAAGGAACAGTTAAGAACCATAAAGAAAACTTACCTTGTAAGTTTTGCTAAAGTGTGGAGTATTTTGGATGTTGTGTTGTAACTTAATGTTTGCAGTTCAATAAATGGCTTATTGGGCCTACTGTGAGCTAAACCCATGCAAGATGCTCAGATGCAAAGAGCAAGTAAAACAAAATTCCTGTGTTCAAGGAATTCACAGGAGAAAAACTCATATAGACAACTAACTATTAAATACTGTGAGATCACTACTGCTGTTAGCTGTATAAACACTATGGGAGAAAACAGAATGGGTCTAAAAAGTGAATATAATTGCTTGTATAGAAATTTAGCTAGAATTTTAATTGAAGATACTTGAGACTTGTCTGATCACTTTAGGTGAGCAAACCTGAACTCAAAGATATTTTTATGATCCCAAGTCATCCATAATGTAAACATAGATGTATATTAAAGTGTGTGACTGTGCCACGATTGAAGAGCAGATGCATCTCACCTCTTAAACTACAGCTGCTATTGTGTCAGTACAGCTATTAACCTGCAAAATGTGTTGCTGTATTTGTAGTCTACTTGCGAATGTAAAGATGTCATTTGCAAAAGGCTTTTGGCAGGCTAATGTCTAGAGCCTGGGGAAGGCATTTCTCAGGTTTTGTGGGTTGTCCGTTCTCGGAGTGTAGTTGCCGGGAGTCTCCTTAGGCTGATGTACAGACATCTGGTAGCTAAGAGATGTTGGGATGGTAGCAGTAGTGGTACCTTTGCAGGGCCTGTCTCCTGGACTGGAAGGGATTAAGTAGAGTAAGGACTACAGCATTTTTGGCTGGGGTTCAGGGCTGGGCTCCTATCCCAGCAGGGAGCTAGGGTGAAAACCAGAAGCTGGGCAGAAGGCCAGTCAAGTTGAATGGTAGCTCAATTCCCAGGGGTCTCAATTCAACTCGAGGAAGACTGAATAAACTACTTCCAGTTTCTGCTTACTCATGAGAAGGAAGCTTCTAACATGTTGGCAGAATGAACTACTCCCAACTCAGAGCTGAGGTGGGGAGTGACGAAGACAGTTACTATCTTTCATAGATTTAGGGTTTCTTATAAAAATATACCTATTAATAGTCAAATATGTAGAAAAGGATAAGGAAAAAAAATTAGAATTAATCATAAATTCAAAAACTTTAAGGCTTTTTTTCTCTATATATCTTTAAATTAAGATAATATTGTATATATTATTTATTAAACCCTTTTTAATCAATGTTTTGTGTACATTTAAAAAATTACTAACTGTATGTTTTTATTAAAAATAATTCCATATATATTTTATATATGACAGTTACCTAAGTTGATGTTCCCTTCATTTGTGTAATTAATTTTAACCATAATTATGGATAGAATTTAAAAGTTGAAAAGGACCTGATAGGTCATCCACTGTCAAACTGTAATTTTACAAATGTAGAAACTAAGGTCCAATTTGATTTAGTGATGTGCATGTGATCATATAGTAGGTTTAAACAAAGCCACAGCTAAAATCAATCTAGGGTACTTTCTCCTGCACAGGGATACCCTGAATTATTTATTTCATATTTCTATGTCTTATCTGCCTTGCCAGACTATGCATTCCTTGAAGATATAGTGTTATGTAGTGCCTTGCTACTTCAAGTGTGTCCTCAGACCAGCAGCAATGGCATCACTTGAGAGCTGGATAGAAATGCAGAATCTCAGGATCCAACCAAGACTTACTGAACCAGAATCTACGTTTAACAAGATGCCTAGGTGATTAATTAATATTCACACTAAAGTTTGAGTAGCACTAAGGGAGTAACCATTAAATATTTCTTGTATGTTAAGTATTTTGTTTGCAGCAAAAGAGACTGACCCTAAGTACCTTAAGCCAAAAACGGGAGTGATGGCATTTTTGGAAAGAGACTGATATATCATGGAGAATTGAATACCACAGCCCCAGGATTAAGCTTCAGGGGTCTTAGAAACAGGACTTGGTTGACTTTTTCTATGGGGTTCTACCATTAATGTGACTCCCAGTTGCAATGTCTTTTCATTCTAAGTTTTAAATGCCTTGAGAGAGAGAGCGAGAGCTTTGCTTGGGTCAGGCTTACATCGTCTTGATCAATCAGCTATGACCAAATTGTAGGGTCATGTAGCAAATGTGGCCACTGTGGTCCCACCCCTGTGGTCATAAGCTGATCCCAGAGATGGAAGGGCATCATGAGGCAGGTACCACCCTAACGTTGCCTGCTGTAATTTTAAAACTAAAGTTGTCACATTTTCTGCTAACAATTGGGCATAAAAGTTTAAGGATAGTCTTTTCCCCTGAGTAGCTCTGTTCCTGTGATTTTCTTTTTTTGTT
>NW_007727717.1:239344-270731 GCF_000696425.1 Galeopterus variegatus | reverse complement strand
AACCCTCAGCGGGAGCGCCACCACGCTCCCAAGCGGCGCACTGTAGCAGTGCGCCACCGGGCCGGCCCATTAACTTTTTATTTTAGAATAAGTTCATACTTTCAAAAAAGTTACAAAAACAGTAAGGTTTCCACATGCCTCTTTTACTCAGCTTTCCTAAATATTACATATCATAACCATAATACATTAATCAAAACCAGGAAATTAACATTGATACAATATTATTAACTAATCTCTAGACTTTATTCAAATATTGCCATTTGTCTCACTAAAGTTCTTTTTATGGCCCAAGATCCAAACCAGAATTCTACACTACATTTAATTGGCATGTCACTTTTGTTTCCTGTAATCTGGGATGGTTCTTCACACTTTCTTTGTCGTTCATGACCTTGACATTTTTGAAGAGTTCTGGCCAGTTATTTTTGTAGAATATCTTTGATTTGAGTTTATCTGGTGTTTCCTCATGTTGAAACATGCATTTTGAATCATGCATTTTTGGCAAGAATACCACAGAAGTGATGTAATATCCATCTCAGTGCATCATATCAGGAGGTTCATGACGTCAATCTGTCTCATTTCTAGTGATGTTAACTTTGATCACTAGTTAAGAAGGCATCTACCAGATTTCTGCACTAAAGTTCCTATTCCCTATAGTATTTTGTAGTATTTCATGTTAAGACCATGAAAGCCTCCTGATTCTTGCTATACTTTTGCTCACCAATTTTTCAGTCCATTGATGATCTTAGCTTGCAATAACTATTAACTCAGGTGTTTGCAAGATGATGACTTCCTTATTTTCATCATTTCTTCTACATTTATTCATTGGAATTCTGCTATAAAAAAGAGCTTTCTCTTCTTTCACATTTATTTATTTATAAATTATATCAGTATGGACTCATGAATGGTAACTTTATTCTGTGGGTTATAATTATTTGAAAAAATATTCTTCTAGAAATATTCAACGAGATAGATAGCCAACTCTATCAGAAATGGATAGCATAATGTTGACATAAAGAATAATATGTTAGCATAGCCACTGACCTATTGGCTTTTTTTTAACTTTTATTACTGTCATTATTTATTTTCTTGTTCAAATTGTTCCAAATTTGGCCATTGGGTACTCTTGTAAGTTGGCTCCTGTGTCCTTTCAGCATGCCTACATCATTAAAAAAAAAACATTTCCTTGCTTTCTGGCTGAAACATTCCAGGCTCATCTCGTATTTTCCCTGCCTTATCCTTGGAATGAGCCATTTCTCCCTAAAGACTTGATTCCTTCTATTGCCATGAGAAAAATGACATTTACAGACTGAGGTTTGGGTACTAAGTGTGTTCATTGCTATTGGAGAGTCCTTGCTTCTAGGCTGCTCAGTGGACAGAACTAGGACATGCATGTATGTATGTACACTCATATGCATATATGTCTACTGCTTCTATAACTGATTAACTTCTAGTATACCTTTTGTGTCCCCAGCAAGAAGTCACAAATAGGTTGCTTGCAGGCTAGATACACACCACAGATATTTTTAACTGGTCACCTTGTGTTTAAAAAGAAAATATGAAATAGAAGTTAGAATTGGTTTAGCTACATAAAACAAATACCCCTCCACCCAACATTATTTGAAACAAGGTAGTTTATTTTCCAGTTTTCCTATTATGTAAAAGAAATTTGGAAGTAGGCAGTGGTATGGAACCACTGCAGTCACCAAGGACTGAGGCTCTGTCCATTTGTGCTCTAACTCATAGCTTTCATTTCCAAAGTCACCTCAGGTCATGGTCCAATGTGTCTGCTAAAGCACTAACCATACACCAGGCTGGGATAAGGTAGGAGGAGACAAGGGCAACAAGAGAATTCCTCCCAACTGACTCAACACTTTCTAGAAGTCACCTAAGAACTCTGTTTACATCTCATTGGCTACCCCATCAACTAACAAGGATAGGAAAGGTAATCATGTCATTGGGACATTGTGGCTAAAAAAAAAATTGGAGTTCTGTTAGTAAGAAGAAAGGGGAGAATGGATATTGGGGAGGCAATGAACAATCTCTTGTACAGCACTGACATTTAAACACCGAAATGTTTTACATTAAATCTGAATTTACGGCTTTTGAAAAGTTGCAGAATCAGGTAATGCTGGGCCCACCTTTGCGTGGCAGCTATCAGCTAAAGTTGCCTGCTTTGCATAGAACATTACTTCTCCATAGAGTAGAAATTGTTTACTAACCCTTGAACTTTTTTGTTGTTATTTATAGCAATCATAAATCTTTTACTTTTAAACATATGGATTATAGCAAAGCACTTTTTTTTTTTTCCTTTTTGTCTTTTTTTGTGTCCGGCAACGGATCGCAACCCTCAGTGTCGCGCCCGTACTGGACTGGGACCGGCAACGGGATTGCAACCCTCGGTGTTGCTCCCACACCTCGCTCAGCCAGTGAGTGGGAACCGGTCTGTATGTGGGATCCGAACCCTTGGCGGGAGCACCACCACACTCCTAAGCGGCGCACTGTAGCAGTGCGCCACCGGGCCGGCCCCGCAAAGCACTTTTTAAAAATAGCAACTGAGAAGCTTAATTTCTTTCTGTCTTCAATTTTATATTCTATAGAGAAATTCTACATTTTGGACATTCCTGATTCATGATATCCAAAATTGTTTACAATATTGTCGTGACTGTGTATGCATGGGAATGTGATTAGTGTGTATATTTTCCTAGAGGGAGATTCATAACTTTATTCAGATACTCAAAGGGGCTTTCGACTAAGAGAGGGATGTCTCATTCATGTCTATATCCACATCTTCTAGCACAAAGGCTATTACAATAGTAAGAATGCAATAAAGTATTTGAAAATAAATAAATAAAGCTTATTTATTTCTGAATTTCATCACATTTACAGATATAGGTTGTTATATAATTTACTACTTAATTATAGACTATTCTTATATTATCCATTAATTGGTATATAATTGATTATTTGTTTAATTTTAGTTCATTTTTTCTACTAATTTGGATTTTAAGGACAATGATTGTGTCTTGTTTCTTTTCTCTGTCCCATAGCACCTAGCATAGTACAGAGCATACAGAAAATTTTTTATAAGTCTATTAATTTACTTGTCTCACAAGTTCATTTACCCAGGATTTTGATTTCTATGTAATTAGACAGAAAATTTAAAGGTCAAGTCCACAAATGACCTTGTGATTATGATGGAGACCTAAGCAACTACTGTATTTCTGGAGTAACTGTCGTGTCTTTGCATTTATGGGAACACAGAAAATTGTTTGTTACTTTGATTCATATTTTTTCACTGTCTGTGTACTAATTCATTCATTTATTTAACAAATATTTGTTGGGTTCCTACCATGTGTCTAGCATGGTGTGAGGTACTGTGAGGAACAAAAGAATGGTTGTTCCCTGCCACTAAAGAGTTTATAGCCTAGTGTGAGATCAGACCTGTGACAATTAATTGTAACGCAATATGTTAAGTGCTATTATGAAAAGCTACAAGGTGCTATAAATGAGTGAGTAGATATCTACAGAAGTCAGGTAAGTCTTTACAGAAGAAGTGCCACTTGAGCGTGTTTTCAAGGATACTTGCTAGGCAGAGAATAAGCATAGGTCATTTCAGATAGACTTGGAGGCATGAAAAAGATTTTGTATTTTTTAAAAGAGGTATTACGTGTGAATGAGAAGAGACCTGGGTTGGAGATATATTGTGGGAAGTCATTGATTCAACTAACATTTCTGAATTCAACAAACATATGGCAGACACTGAGCTGGGCAATGGGGATGCAAGG
Organism: Galeopterus variegatus; assembly: GCF_000696425.1. Lineage (NCBI taxonomy): Eukaryota > Metazoa > Chordata > Mammalia > Dermoptera > Cynocephalidae > Galeopterus > Galeopterus variegatus. The sequence continues at coordinate 266,946 of NW_007727717.1, read as the reverse complement.
TGAATCAGACAGACATAGGCCCTGCCTTCTGGAGCTTACAATGTAGCAGGGGGGACAGATATTAAGTACCAGCACATAGTAGGGCAATCTTATCTTCTCTGGGAGGGAGGGAACAGGTATTCTTTGAGGAAGTGTCATTTAAGCTAAGCCCTGAAGGATATATAGGAGCTAGACAGGGGAGGGGGAAAGGATGGGGAGGAGGTTGGGAAACATTCTGTTGTAGTGCTGAGGCAACTGTATATCCATATGCAAAATAATCAAGTTGGACTCTTACTTCACACCATACATAAACATTAAGTCAAAATGGATCAAAAACCTAAGATAAAAGCTAAAGCCACAAAAGTCTTAGAAGGAAACATAGGGGTAGGTCCTCATGAATTTGGCAATTGATTCCTAGACATAATACCCAAAGCACAAGCAACAAAAGAAAAAATAGATGAATTAGAACTCATCAAAATGAAAGGCTTTTGTGCATCAAATGGCATTTTAAAGTGAAAAGACAACACACAGAATGGGATAAAATATTTGCAAGTTCCATATCTGATAAGGGTCTAGTATCCAGAGTATGTAAAGAATTCTTATAACACAACAACAAAGATATAAACAACCCAATTAAAAAATGGGTAAAGGATTTTAATAGACTTTCTCCCAACAAGCACATGAAAAGATGCTCAGAATTAGTCATTAGGAAAATGCTAATCCAAACTATATGTGATATCACCTCACACCCACTAGATGGCTATAATTAAAATGTGAGATAATAAATGTTGAGGAAGATGTGGAGAAGCTGGAACCCTCATATGTTGCTGGTGGGTATGTAAGATGGTTCAGCCACTTAGAAAATAGTTTGGCAGTTTCTCAAAAAGTTAAACATAGAGGGCCGGCCCAGTGGCTCACTCGGGAGAGTGCGGTGCTGATAACACCAAGGCCCCGGGTTCGGATCCCATATAGGGATGGCCGGTTCGCTCACTGGCTGGGCGTGGTGCTGACAACACCAAGTCAAGGGTTAAGATCCCCTTACCGGTCATCTTTTAAAAAAAAAAAAAAAAGTTAAACATAGAATCACCATATGCTCCTGCAATTCCGCTCTTAGGCATATGCCCAAAAGAACTGAAAACAGGTATTCAAACAATTACATGTACACACATGTTTACAGCAGCACTATTCACAATAGCCAAAAGGTGGAAACATTCCAAATGTCCACTGACTGATGAATAGACAAACAAGTTGTGATATATTCATATAATGGGATACTATTCAGCCACAAAAGGAATGAAGTACTGATACATGTCACAACATGAATAAACCTCCAAAACATTATGCTAAATGAGGGAAGCCAGATGTAGAAAGCCACATATAGTATGATTCCATGTATAGGAAGTGTTCAGAATAAACAAGTCCATGGAGTCAGAGAGCAGTTTGATGGATGCCAGGGGTTAAGGGTAAGGGAAATTGGGAGAAACTGCTTAATAGGTGCTATATTTTGAATGTTCCCTCAAAACTTGTACTGAAACTGAGTCCCCATTGTGGCCATGTTAAGAGAGTGGTAAACCCAACTACGATATTTGAAAGGTAGGGACTTTGAAGATGAATGGATTGTGAGGGCTCTGCCCTCATGAATGAATTAATCTATTCATGGACTAATGGGTGCCTTGGATTGAATGTCCCTCAAAACTTGACCCCCCACTGTGTCAGTGTTGAGAGGGGAGGAAATTCTATTATGGTAATTGAAAGGTGGGGCCTTGAAGAGATGATTAGATTGCAGGACCATACCATAATGAATGGATTAAAAATGGTGGTCATGGGCATGGACTGGAGGGTTTTACAAAGAGAGGGAATGAGGAGGTTAGTCTCTCTTGCTGTCTCTGTTTCCATCATCTTGCAGTGTGAATCCCCTTGGTCACTGTTGCCACCACCAGATGTGTTCCTTGGACTTTGGACTTCTGAGCTTCTGAAACTGTAAGCAATAAATTTGATTTTCTTTATAAAATGCCCAGTTCTATGTACTTTGTTATAAACAACAGAAACAGACTAATACAATGGGTTAATGAATAAATGAGTTATTACGGGAGTAGTACTGGTGGCTTTTATAGGGAGAGGAAATAAGCATGTTAACATGCTTTCCCCTCTTGCCATGTGGTTGTCTACATTACCATGGGACACCGGAGAGAGTCCCCACCAGGAAGAAGGCCCTCCCCAGATATTGGCCCTTGGATCTTTGATTTCCTAGCCTCCAGAACTATAAGAAAAAATTTCATTTTTTATAAATTACCCAATCTCACGTATTTAGTTACAAGTGACAAAAAACTGTCTAATACAGTGGGTTTAACTAATACAAGGAGTTATACTGTGAAGCAATGAAAAACATTTTTTTTTTTTTTTATTTTTGGCGGCTGGCTGATATGGGGATCTGAACCCTTGATTTTGGTGTTATGACCCTGTGCTCTAAGGAAATGTTTTGAAACAATATAGAGATGGTGGTTGCACAACATTGTAAATGAACTAAATGCCACTGAATTTTTCACTTTAAGATGATTTATTTTATGTGAATTCCATCTCAATAAATTACTTTAAAAATTCTGTTCTATGTGGTCTATAAAGTCTGGGGCGGTTGAAACAGAATGTATGAAAGCAAGAGGACTCAAAGAGTTCGAAGAACAAAAATCAGATAATTGTGGCAAAAACATAATAAACTCAATAGAATCACTAAAAAGTAGGCTGGAGAGGTAGGTTGAGGCCAGAATGGGTGTTAATTTTAGGGTTTTGATTGAAGGGAAATAAGAGGAAGAATGAGAAAAAATCCATTTTGTGGCTTTAAAAAGATCATTCTGATTTCTGTGTAAAGAATGGATTTTACTGAGTCATAGGACATTCAGTGAGTCTTGTTGGGAGGCTGTTTTAGAGATCTAAGCAAGGGACAGTGGCAGAGAGGTGTAGGAGGGAGTTGATGGGAAATAAAGGGTCATGAAGAGATTTTTGTTGGGAGGCTGTTTTAGAGATCTAAGCAAGGGACAGTGGCAGAGAGGTGTAGGAGGGAGGTGATGGGAAATAAAGGGTCATGAAGAGATTTGAGGGGCCGGCCCGGTGGCGCACTGCTACAGTGCGCTGCTTGGGAACGCGGCGGCACTCCCGCCAAGGGTTCAGATCCCACATACAGACCGGTTCCCGCTCACTGGCTGAGCGAGGTGCGGGCGCAACACCGAGGGTTGCGATCCCGTTGCCGGTCCCCGGTCCGGTACGGACACGACACTGAGGGTTGCGATCCGTTGCCGGACACGAAAAAAGACCAAAAAAAAGAGAGAGATTTGAGAAATATTTAGGAGCTTGATGTTTGATTAGATGTAGGTGTAGGGTTGCCAGATAAAATACAGTGTGCTTAGTTAAATTTCAACATTTCAGAAATGCTAACACTAAAAAATTATTTGTTTTTTATCTGAAATTAAAATTTAGTTGAGGGACCAGTATTTTTAATCTGGCAATCCTATGCTGGGGTGGGGGTAAAGGAAAAGGAGAATCACTGATATATTTGTTTTTTATCTGAAATTAAAATTTAGTTGAGGGACCAGTATTTTTAATCTGGCAATCGTATGCTGGGGTGGGGGTAAAGGAAAAGGAGAATCACTGATAACATATACATTTCAGGCACCAGCACCTGGGTGGGTGATAGGGCTCTGTACCACCATGAGGAATCTGGGAAGAGAAATTGATTTTTCTTGGTGGAGAGGAGCATCATGCACTCAATTTCAGTTGTAGCCATATGGTTGGTAAATTAAGATGGATAGAATCACTCAGAGGGTATTTGCAAAGTAGAAAGAGAAGACCGTACAGTTTGACATAGAATAATTAACAGTTACGAGATGCTCAGAGAAAAAGAAGCCAGTGTAGGAGACTGACAAGGGGCTCAGAGGGCAGAATGGCAACCAGAATGGTGGTGGTGGTGTGGGAGCTCGTGGAGGAGAGAGTTTCCTAGAGGAAGAAGTGGTCTACGAGGTGGAAGTTACAGAGAAGTCAAATATACTGGGGACTGAAAAGAGACCAGCAATTTTGGAAATTAGGAGATTTGGGGGGATTTAAACAAGAACTCTTTAAGTGTAATGTGAGCGGGGGAGGGGCGAGGATTGTGCATATGCTAAATTTAACAGTTATGAAATGACAAAGTAAGGAAATGCAAGCAGCTACAAATTTGGTAATTAATGGAGTTATGCTACAAAATCTAGGCACACATTGGTGATGGTAAAGATCATCAATTCTAAATTTTGTATGTTGTCCTCACCTATTAATTTTTTCTGAAGAGCCCTAAAGCAAAAAATTAAGAATTCATTGTCTAGACTCTAGACAAATACAAAATGAAAGAGAATTTTTCTTTTCTTTCCAATATTTTCCTTTTGTTCTGCTGTAGAAGACCACAACTTTTTGTATGTGAACCAACACTGATGAATGTAGCAGCACTAACGTTAGACTACAGATGGCTATAAAATGAAATTTTTTTTCTTCTTAAGATTGGTTTGCTTTTCAGCCCCAGTGATCTCTTACAGTTATTCTTTTGAATATCTGCAGAGTTGATTAACTGTACTTATCACTTTATAATATTCGGGGCAGGTGTGTTTGTGGGTATATGAGCTAGAGATAGGAGAGTCTGTCTAAATGCTAAGTCAATTAGCATTGATTTGGTACATAGTGAAGTGTACCATGTTATAAGAAAATAAATATAACTTAAAGGCAAAGAAACACTAAACACCCAGTTAATTTATGGTGAAGCATAGTTTGTGATTTTGGTTAATACATACTTTAACTAGAGCAGTGTTCTGCACTCATTTTTATTAAATACTGTAGGTGTTTGCTGGGGCATGAGGTAATAACCCAAATACAATTAAAATGACCATAAAATTAAGGGTCTACATATTGGCTCCCCAGGATGGATCTGTTTGAGGCTTCTAGTCATCAGCATTGGGTGGTCTGCTATTGGTGTATGATATTTAAATAGACCGTTTTCCCCCTTAGTTCTGTAAGGTGTTAAGGTGTTTTTATAAAACCCCATAAACCCTCGTTAAACACTTTTTTTTCATAAAGAAAACAGATCTTTATTTGACGTGTTTTTTGTGGCACTATTTTGGCGTTTTAACAAGTCCTTTAAAGAACTACTCTAATAATTGCATACAGCTCTGGGAGTGAGAGTGGGGGTATTTATCCAGGTTTTTGTACATTGAACTGCCTGATCCACTAAGCTACAGGCACAGCGTTTTGGTAGATTTTAATTTAATAAGGAAAAAAGATCAAAGAATCTCCAGGTGAAGAAAGTTAGGCTAATTTAGGTATTGCATATTAACTGATGGAACGGAAGGTTTGACTACTGACTGAATTAACTATGATTCAGATATATGAGATTATATAATATGCTGTGAGGTGGTCTTTCCTAAACACTCTATGAGAAATAGCAGCACTTTTCCCCACCCTGTCACTCCTTATTCCCTTTCCTTGCTTTATATTTTCTCCATAGCACTTACCACCTTTGAGCATAGTGTATAATTTATTTGTTGGGTCTATTATTGATTGTCTATCTGCATATAAGCTTCATTAGAAAGAGTCTTTGTTTATTCACTGTTGTATACTCCATGTCTAGGACAGTGCTTGAGACATAATGGTGCCCAATGAATATTTATTGAATGAACAAATGAGGAGTGAATGAATAAATTGTATTCCATATGTGTTCCATGGTATAGCATGAACTTCAGCTCTCCCAGAGTCCAGATTTCACATGCATCTAACTTTCTCTCACTTAAGGACCTCATTTCTCTCCCTTTTTACTCCACGTCTTGAATTACAAAATCTTGGCATCATTAGGAGCAAAATTTGTATGTCATAGTAATTATGTGAGGTCAGACCATTATTTTTTTATGATGTCATGAAGTGGTTATTCTATATAAATGCATTTGCACTGTAGAATTTCTTCCAAGTAGAAACAGGTGGTTATGTTAATCTTTTTTTCCTTTTTCCTTTAAAAGAAAAAAATTTTTAGTTCACGGCAATATTTCTGTAGACTCCGTATTCTTTAAAATGTTTAACCAAGGAGAAGGATTCTGGGAATATTGCATAGAAGAAAGTGACCAGGAATCTGTCTCCTCACCTAGACAACCATCTCCCTGGCAGAATCTGTCTGATATAACTATTTTGGAACTCTGGAATCTAGAGAAGACTTGCAACTTCCAGGAAAGAGTTGGATGGCAAATTGCAGTTAATTTCAGTACATTTCAGCTCTTAGCACGGTACCAGCTACCCATCACATACCCCAGCCCCATGGCAGGCACCAGTGCCTGTGTTGTTGAAGCAGCTTGCATGCAGTTTATGAGGGCCAGTGGGCAATAATAAATAATCCTGTTCTCTAAATATCAGGGATCTGTGTTCTGATTGTTGATCGATGCTTCTTATTACAGAGTGCAGCCACAGAAGTGGGCAGCCATTGTTGTATTTACCACCCCTACCCATTCAAGCTTCTCCCTCTCTAGCTGAGCAACTTCCAGGGGACTTAAAGAACTAGCACCCCCTTTTCTAATCTCCCTCCTTCATTTTTCCCTTTTTCTCCTTTTGGGATCCAGTCATTCAGCACTAGGATTTTAGTAGAAAAGCAACTTTGTATATAGGGAAAATTAGATAGTAACTGCACATGACCAGGAAAAACTAAGGCTCTGAAAACACTTTAAGTTTACACTTTGGGCTGATACTTGGCAAGAGACAGCCTACAATAATCAAAAACAAAGCAAAGCAAAACAAAACAAAACAAAACTCCCCAAATCAGCTAACCCTGGAGAAGAGGGAGAATCTGAATTTCAGAGTTACCACATTATTAGATTTAAATATACAGTTATCAACAAAAATAATCACAGGGCATGCCTACTAGACAAAACTTCAAAGCAATTGTTTTAAAGATGCTTAAAGAACTAAAGGAAGATGTGGAAAAAGTCAAGGAAATGGAAGTCATACAAAACATCATATGGAAAATCAAGAAGAAAAAAATCATCAAAGAGAGAAAATCTAAAAAGAAACAAAAAAGAAATTGCAGAGCTGAAAAGTACAATGACTGAATAGAAAAATTCACTGGAGAGATTCAAAGGCAGATTTGAACAGGCAGAAGAATGAATCAGCAAATTTGAAGACAGGACAATGGAAATTATTGAGTCTGAGAAACAGAAAGAACAAAGATTAAAGAAAAGTGAACAGAGACTAAGGGACATGTGGGACAACATCAAGCAGACCAACATGCATATTATGGGAGTTAAAAAAGGAGGAGAGAGAGAAAAACAGGCACAGAGATTATTTGAAGCAATAATGGCTGAAAACTTCCCAAATTTGTTAAAAGGCATGAATACAAATAAGAAGCTCAACATATTCATAAGTAGGACAAACTCAAAGAGATCCATATTAAGAAACATTATAATCAAACTGTTGAAAGACAGAGAAATTTGAAAACAGGAAGAGAGATCATTACATACAAAGGATTCTCAGTAAGATTATCAGCAGATTTCTCATCAGAACCTTTGGAGGCCAGAATGCAATGGGCTGATATATTCAAAGTGCTAAAAGAAAAATAACTGTCAACCAAGAATTCTATATCCTGCAAAGCTGTCCTTTAAAGGTGAGAGAGAAATAAAGACATTCCCAAATAAACAAATGCCAAGAGAGTTCTTTATCACTTGACCTTCTCTGCAAGAAATACTCAAGGGAGTTATTTAGGGTGAAATGAAAGGATACCAGTCAGTGACCTGGAGCTTTACAAATAAATAAAGACCTCAGTAAAGGTAAGTACATGAGAAATTATAAAAACTAGTATTATCATAACAACAGTCTGTAATCCACTTTTTGTTTTCTATGTGATTTAAAAAGTAATATACTAAAAAAAATTAATATGAGCTGATAACTTTGGTTTGTAACTTCACATTTTGTTTTTTAAATAATTTAAAAGACTAATATATTAAAAAGCAATTATTAGTTTGTGCTTTTGGACACACAATGTATAAAGGTGTAATTTTGTGACATAAATAACTGTAAGGAGTGGGGACAGTTCTGTAAATGAGCAGAACTTTTGTATGTTATTACAGTTAAGCTACTACAAATTCAAATTGAAGGGTTATAACTTTAGGATGTTAAATGCAATCACCATGGTAACCACAAAGAAACTAGTTTTAGAATATAGAAAAGAAGAAATAACAAGGGAATTAAAATGTTTCACTACAATAAAATCAATTAAACACAAAAGAGATAATAATGCAGGAAATGAGGAACAAAAAGCTATGAGACATATAGAACACAAATAGCAAAATGACAGAAGTAACCACCTATTTATTGGTAATTACTTTACATGTAAATGGTTTAAACTTTCCAATCAAAAGACAGAGATTGTCAAAATGAATTTAAAAAATGTTCCAACTATATGCTGTCTATAAGAATTTCACTTTTGTTTCAAAGACAAAATGTTGAAAGTGAAAGGATGGAAAAGACATTTCATGAAAATAGTTACTAAATGTGAACAAGGATAGCTATACTAATATCAGAAAAAAAAGGCTTTAAATGAAAAAACTTTACAAGAGATAAAGGACATTTGTATTAGCAAAAGTTTCTTTATAGCAAGAAGATATAACAACTATAAATATTTATATACCTAATGAGACCATCTAAATAGATAATTCAGAAATTGACAGAATTGAAGGGAGAAATAGACATTTCTGCAATAATAATTGGAGACTTTAATGGACAGTATCAGTAATGGATAGAACAACAAGACAGAAGATAAGTGAGGAAATAATGAACTTGAACAGCACAATAAATCAACTACATTTAACTGACATACAGAACACTCAATAACCAAAGAACATACAATCTTCTCATGTAAAGATGGATCATTCTCCAGAATAGACCATATGTTAAGTCACAAATTAAGCCTGAATATATTTAAAAAGGTAGATATCACACAAAGTATCTTTTCCAATCATACCAGGATAAACTTAGAACTCAATATGAGAAAGCATATTTGAAAATTCACATATTTGTGGAATATAAACAGCACGCTCTTAAGCAATCAATGGATCAAAGAAGAAATCACAAGGGAAATTAGAGAATACTCCAACAATTATGTGCTGAATGTTTTTTGTGCCCCTAAAATTCATATGTTGATGCTCTAGCCCCCATTGTGGCTGTATTTGGAGATAGGGCTTTGAAGGAAGTAATTACGGTTAAGTGAGATTAGAGGTATGGAACCCTGATCCAATAAGGTTAGTGTCCTTATAAAAGAGACACCCGAGAGTTCATTCTTTCTCTCTCTGCATGCACCTACCAAGGAAAGGCCATGTGAGGACACAGTGAGAAGGTAGCCAGCTACAAGCTAGGAAGAGAGCCCTCACCAGAAACCAAACCTTGTTGGACCTAGATCTTGGACTTTTCAGGTTCCAGGTTTCAGAACTGCAAGAATACAAAATTTAGTTGTTTAAGCCACAAAGTTTGTGGTGTTTTGTTACAGCAGTCTGAGCAGACTATGAGATATTTTGGTAACACAAGGTGGGGTACTGCTGTAACAAATACCCAAAAATGTGGTAGGGACTTTGGAATTGGATAACAGATAGAAGTTTGAGGAGTTTTGAGGTGCAAGCTGGGAAAAATGTCTGGATTACTCTAAAGGGACTGTTGGTAGAAATATGGTTGTTAAAAATTATTATGGTGGAGGCTCAGAAAGAAAAAAGATCTGGAAAGGTAATTTTCTTCTACTCAGAGAATGCAAAAATAATCATGAACAGATGTTGGTTGATATATGTTTTTTTTTTTTTTTTTTTTTTTTTGTGACCGGTAAGGGGATCCCCACCCCCAGCATGGTGTGCTCTGCACCACACTCAGCCAGTGAGTGCACTGGCCATCTCTATATAGGATCCGAACCCGAAGCCTTGGCGCTACTAGCACCACACTCTCCTGAGTGAGCCACGGTGCTGACCCAAATATATGGATTTTAAAGGCAATTCTGTTGAGACCTCAGACAGAAAGAAATAGGTCTTTGAAAAGTGGAGGAAAGGTGATCCTTGTTACAAAGTGGCAAAGAACTTGGCTGAATTGTGTTCTAGTATTTTTGTGGAAGACAGAACTTGTGAACAATGAAATTGAATATTTAGCTTAGGAGATTTCCAAGCAAAGTGTTGAGGGTGTGCCCTGGGTCCTCCTGACTGCTTATGGTAAAATGCAAGAAAAAAGAGGTTAATTTAAGAAGGCATTGTTGAGCAAAAAGAGCCAGAACTTAAATTCTGGAGAATTCTCAGCCTGTCTATATTGCAAAAAAAAAATGATAATGTGTGTTCTAAAGATAACACAAAGGATGTGTTGGGCTATCACTTGTTAAAGAAATTATGAGATTATACAAGAGAAATACTGCCACTTTGAACTGAAAGGGATGAAGACAGGATGAAATGAAGGAAGGCTGTTGCACTTCTTAGGTTCCATGGGAAAGACTAGAGCTATTTGGCTGCAAATGGGCACTATTTTTCAAGAGAAGGAAAGGATGACCTGCAAAATGATTCAGGAATCATCAGGGATACTGCCTTGGTCAATGGGCCAGACAGCATTTACCCAGCAGAGCTTCAGGGTGCTACCCCCTGGGCCATGGGAACAGGATCTCTGAGGGTTGAGAAAGCAAGGAGGATCTCAAATGAAAGAATATTAATTTTGAGCCTTGTGATCTAATGGAGTTTGCTCTGGTTTTGGACTTGCTTGGGACCTGTCACCACATTTCTTTCTTCTGAATTCTCCCTTTTGAAATGGAAGTGTTTATTCTATCACTGTTCCACCATTATATTTAGGAAGTACATAACTTACCTTGTTTCACAGGTTCACAGTTGGAGAGGAAATTTGCCTCAGGATATATTGTACCTTGAGTTCCACCCACATATGATTTACATAATTTTTAGATGAGACTTTGGACTTTACAGTTGTGGCTGGAATGAATTAAGACTTTTGGGGCTGTTAGGATAAAATGAATGTAGTTTTCATGTGTAAAGGACATGAATTTGGGGGAGCTAGGAGCAGAATATTATGGACCAAAAGTTTGTGGTGATGTGTAAAGGACATGAATTTGGGGGAGCTAGGAGCAGAATATTATGGACCAAAAGTTTGTGATCCCCCAAAATTCATATGTTAAAGCCCTAACCTTCAGTGTGGCTCTATTTGGAGATGAGGCCACAAAGAAAATTATTAAGGTTAAATGAGGTCATAAGAATGGGTCCTCCTGATCTAATAGGATTAGTGTCCTTTTTTATTTTCCTTTTGTCTTTTTTCGTGACCGGCAACGGATCGCAACCCTCAGTGTCGCGCCCATACCAGACCGGGACCGGCAATGGGATCGCAACCCTCGGTGTTGCTCCCGCACCTCGCTCAGCCAGTGAGCGGCCGGTCTGTATGTGGGATCTGAACCCTCGGCGGGAGTGCCGCCGTGCTTCCCAAGCGGGGCACTGTAGCAGTGCGCCACCGGGCCGGCCCAGGATTAGTGTCCTTATAGAAACAGACACCAGGGAGCTGATGCCTCTCTCTCTCTCTCAATCTCTCTCTGTGTCTCCCTCCCTCCCTCTGCACATGCACAAAGAGGAGGTCATGTAAGCATGTAGCAAGAAGGTGGCCATTTGCAATGCAAGGGGAGAGTCCTCACCAGACACCAACCCTGCTGGCACCTTGATCTTGGACTTCCAGTTTCCAAAACCTTGAGAAAATCAATATCTGCTGTTTAAGCCACCCAGTTGACGGCATTTTATTATGGAAGCTCGAGCAGACTAAGACAGAGATGAATGAAAATGAAAGCACAACATACCAAAAATTATGGGATGCAGCAAAGGTAGTGTTAAGGGGAAAAATTTATAGCTATAAATGCTTACATTAAAAAACAAGAAAGATCTCAAATAAAAAAGATAAGTGTATGACTTAAGGAACTAGAAGAAGAACAAACTAAACAAAAAGCCAGCAGAAGAAAGGAAATAATAAATGGAAATAAATGAAATAGAGAATAGAAAAACAATAGAGAAGATGAAGGCCTTCATTTTGGTCAAAATCAAAATTAGTTTTTCAAAAAGATCAACAAAATTGACTAACCTGTAGTTATATTTATTAAGAAAAAAAGAAAAGACTCAAATTACTTAAATCACAAATAAAAGTGGGGATATCACTACCAATTTTACATAAATAAAAAGGATTATAAGAGAGTACTCTGAAGGATTGTATGCCAACAAACTGGATAACCAATGTAATAGACAAATTCCTAGAAACACAAAATCTATAAGACTGAATCATGAAGAAATAGAAAATTTGAAGATTTAGAAATAAAAAATCTGTATTTTATAACTAATTTTTATATCTAATTTTTTATAACTAATTTTGTATAATCTAATTTTATAACTAGTAAGGGTATTGAAGCAGTAGTCAAAAATCTCCCAACAAAGAAAAGCCCTAGACCTGATGGCTTCACTGGTGAATTCTAAAAATTATTTATGATGAACTAGCATCTTAAACTTTCCCAAAAAATTAAAGAAGAGGAAACATTCTAACTCATTCTCAGAGGACAGTATTATCCTAATACTGAAGCCAGACAAAAAACAGCACAAGGAAAAAAATTAAAGACCAATATTCCTTATGAACATAAAATCTTCAACAAAATTTTACATTCAGCAATGTATTAAAAGGATCACACACCATGATCAAGTAGGACTTATTCTTGGAATACAAGGATGGTTCAACGTATGAAAATGAATCAATGTAATACATCATATTAATAGAATGCAGAAAAAAACCCTACACATGATCAGCTCAAATAATGGAGAAAAATTATTTGACAAAACATGATGCACTTTCATGATAAAAACATTCAAACTAGGAATAGAAGGAAACAATCTCAACATAGTAAAAGTTATGTATGAAAAACCCAGAGTGCACATCATACTCAATGATAAAAAGACTGACAGCTTTTCCTCTGAGATAAGGAATAAGGCAAAGATGCCCAGTTTCCACACTTCTATTTAACATAGTAATGGAAGTCCTAGCCAGAGAAATTAGACTAGAAAAGGAAATAAAAGGCATTCAAATTGGAAGGGAACAATTAAAGTGATATCTGTTCACAGATTATATGATCTTAAATGTAGAAATCCCTAAATATTCTACACAAAATGTTAGAACTGAAAAAGAAATTCCACAAAGTGGCAGAATACAAAGTCAACACCCAAAAATCAGTTGAATTCTTTTTTTTTTTTTTTGGTGGCTAGTGGTACAGGGATTGAACCCTAGACCTTGGTGTTATCAGCACCATGCTTTACCAACTGAGCTAACTGGTCAGCCCCATTGAATTTCTACAACTAACATGAACAATCCAAAAAGGAAACTAAGAAAACAACTTCATTTATCATAGCATCAAAAACAAAGATATATTTTGGGGCCGGCCCGTGGCTCACTCAGGAGAGTGTGGTGCTGATAACACCAAGGCCACGGGTTCGGATCCCATATAGAGATGGCCAGTTGCTCACTGGGTGAGCGTGGTGCTGACAACACCAAGTCAAGGGTTAAGATCACCTTACCGGTCATCTTTAAAAAAAAAAAAAAGAAAGATATATTTAAGAATGAACTTAACTAAGGAAGTGAAAGATTTGTACAATGAAAACTAAAAACATTGTATAAAGAAATTTAAAAAGGCATAAACAAATGGAAAGACATCCCTTTCTTACATGAATTCTTACATAGATTGGAAGACTTAATATTGTTAATGTGTCAGTACTACCCCAAATGATCTACAGATTCAAAGCAAACATTATTAGAACCTTAATGACTTTTTTATAGAAATAGGAAAACCCATCCTAAAATTCATATAGAATCTCAAAGGACCCTGAATAGCCAAAACAGTCTTGATAAAAGAACAAAGCTGGAAGACTCACATTTTCTGATTTCAAAACTTACTTTAAAGGTACTGTAATCAAAACAGTGTGGTACTGGCATAAAGATGGACACATAGATCAATGGGATAAAATAAAAAGCCCAGAAATAAACTCTCATGTATATATGGGCAAATAATTTTTGACAAGGGTGCCAAGACCATCCAACTAAGAAAGAAGTCTTTTCAACAAATGGTTTTAGGAAAACTGGATATCCACATGCAAAAGAATGTCGTTGGACTGTTACCTAACACCATATACAAACTCAAAATGGATAAAAGATGTAAATGTAAGTCCTAAAACTATTAAACTCTTGGAAGAAAACATAGAGTAAAATCTTTATGGCATTAAATTTAACAATGATTTCTTGGATATGATACTAAAGGCACAGGTAAAAACAGTAAAAATTGACAAATTGGACTTCATGTAAATTACAAATTTCTGTGCATCAAAGGACACTATCAACAGAGTGAAAAGGAAATCTACAGAATGGTAGGAAATATTTGCAAATAATATACCTGATAAGGGTTAATATCATAGAATACATGGAGAACTCCTAAAACTCGACATTAAGCCAGTCACAAAACGACAAATGCTGTATAATTTTTCTCATATGTGGTAACTAGTCAAAATCATAGAGATGGTGATTGCCAGGCCATGGGAGGAAGGAGAATGGAGACTAATTATTTAAATGGATATAAAGTTTCGGTTTTGCAAGATGAAAAGAGTTCTGGAGATGGACAGTGGTGATGGTTACACAACAATATGAATGTACTTAATATCACTGAACTGTACACTTAAAAATGGTTAAGATGGTAAATTTTAGGGCCGGCCCGGTGGCGCACTGCTACAGTGCGCCGCTTGGGAAGCGCGGTGGCGCTCCCGCCGAGGGTTCGGATCCCACATACAGACCGGCCGCTCACTGGCTGAGCGAGGTGCGGGAGCAACACCGAGGGTTGCGATCCCGTAGCCGGTCCCGGTCCGGTACGGGCGCGACACTGAGGGTTGCGATCCGTTGCCGGTCACAAAAAAAGACAAAAAGGGAAAAAAAAAAAAAAAAAGATGGTAAATTTTATGTTATGTGTATTTTACCACAATATGAAAATAAAAATAATTTAGCCACAGTGGTGATTATTGTTCATAATAGGGCTTCTAAGAGGTATACATTAAGAATATAAAGCTCTTTTATCTGTTTTGTTTCTTTATGATATTTTTAAAGACAAATTTTCTTGATAGTTATGTTATTATAATTTTTTTCCCCAGAATTTGGTGAGAAAAATGCATTTTAAGCATCACTGAATTGCAGGTGGAGATTTTTTTATCTTGTCGTTCAGTTGATCAAGTATCCATTGGTTATATGCTATGTGTTACTATACCTCTGGGATCAGCACTTTGGGGTTTGAACTCTAGCTGGCCATAAACATTGTAGAGCAATATATGGCTTATTGTAAAAGTAAATAATAATAATGATAATGATAATGATAGTAAGCACTATAAGGGTTCAGAAAAGGAAGTCAATATAGGCTGGAAAAGTTGTCAAGAATTATGTGACCTGAGGTGGGAAAATGGAAGGGGGAGGGGGAGTTAGTGAGAAATTGGTAAATGGCCACAAAAAATGATGACATTATGTAATGTTGAATGTACTAATTATCCTGATTTGACCATCACATATTGCATACAGGTATTGATATTCAATGTGGTACCCCACAGATATGTACAATCAATTATGTTTCAATAAAAAAATTTTTAAAAATTTAAAAAAAAGAATTATGTGAAAGATAGAGGACTTGGGGTGCTGAGAGGATAGAGGGAAAAATGTTCCTTTAATGACATTACCCTTAAATTTGTGTTAACATCTTTCAGGCATCAGCAAATCTGACCTCAAAACAAGGAACAGGGATTATCGTAATTTATTCTCTTTCAAATATGACCACTATGTTCTCTTTGGCCAAGGACTAAACAAGAGGAAGTGAGCATCAACAAAACATCATGAATTTAAGTATGAATTTCCCATTTGTTACTATTGCCTGGTTTTCCAACTCTTCATTTTAAATTTTTGTATAATTTTGTTTGAAGGGTATCTCTCTTCTTATTTAATGAAATGGCAGATTTTATTTGGATTTTTGTTGTTGTTTTGCTAATGTTCATTTTCTGGATCCAGTCCAGGATCACACATTGCATTTTGTTGTCATGTCTCTGAAGTTTTTTCTTATCTGTGCCAGTTTCCTAGTCTTTCCTTGTCTTTCATTTATTTTTTTACAGTTATTTATTTATATCAATATGGACTCACTGATAGGCATATGTGTATATATACATGTACATATATGGATATATGTGTGTATATATATTTACCTTGGAAATAATCAAATGCTTAAATCACCCCATCATTTCAACTACTCTTATATACAACTATTTTTCTTTTACATTTTACATTCATATTTATACATTAGTCAAATTTATATTAAAATTATTCTATGATAAGTTATCATTATATCTCAGTTTTCAATTGTTATATATGCATATGTGTTCATAATTATCATTTAAATGGCTATATAATATTCCACTGTAAGCAGCATATAGCTGTTTTTAATTTTAGTCTTTCTATTGCATTTATGATTAATGATATATTTTAAGTTACTTAAACTATCTTTTTATTTTTTTATTTAACATAATTTTTTATTATTTTTTCCTTCAAATATTTGGAAGTATACATAGTTTCTATTATTTAAGTGGTTACACTGAAGTTTAAAAATGTATTTATATTTAATTTAATAATCTAAAGTTCCATCTCAGAGATGAATAGACATTTTTCAAAGGAAGACATACAAATGGCCAACAGGTAAATGAAAAAAAGCTCAGCATCACTAATCATCACAGAATGCAAATCAAAACCACACTGAGATATCATCTCACCCCAGTTAGACTCACCATTATTAAAAAGACCGTGAATAACAAATACTGGCTAGGATGTGGGGAAAAGGGAACTCTTCTACACTGTTGATGGATTCCTCAAACAACTACAGATAGAGCTAGCATATGATGCAGCAATCCCACTACTGGGTATGCATCCAAAGGAATGGAAATCATCATGTCGAAGGGATACCTGCACTTCCATGTTCATTGCAGCTCTATTTAAAATAGCCAAAATATGGAACCAACATAAGTGTCCATTGATGGACAACTGGATAAAGAAAATGTGGTATATATACACAGCGGAATACTACTATGCCATAAAAAAGAATGAAATTCTGCCATTTGCAACAATATGGATGAGTCTGGAGAAAATTAGATTAAGTGAAATAAGCCAGACAAAGAAACAGAACTACTGCATGTTCTCACTCAACTAGCTGCTAGGAAGGAAGGAAGGGAGGGAAGGGTTGGGAGGGAAGGAGGGCAGGAGGAAAGGAGGAAGGGATGAAAGAAAGAAAGAAAGAAAGAAAAGACAACAACAATATGTTGAACTTTGAGAAGGAGAGAACAAACCTAAGGATACTAGAGATGGCAGGGATGGAGGGAGAGGGTTTGGGAAGTGATAGGTCAGATAAAGAGCATAAAGAAATATCACGATTTGTAAGAATGAATAGGCCAATAATAAATAAAAATATTTAATAAAAAATATAGCTTATAGGCCCCCTAAAAAGTAAAAATGTAAGTTAATAGGCATCTCTAGTTTCTTCCTAAACGACAAAAGAAACTTAGAATTCTTTAACTCTCTAGTCTTTCATCTTATCTTCCATGTTATTGTTGTTTAGTATAGCTTATAGGCCCCCTAAAAAGTAAAAATGTAAGTTAATAGGCATCTCTAGTTTCTTCCTTTTACGACAAAAGAAACTTAGAATTCTTTAACTCTCTAGTCTTTCATCTTATCTTCCATGTTATTGTTGTTTAGTTTTTTTTTTATTTCACATGTTGTATATTATTATTATTTTAAGCAGTCTTTTAAAAATTAATTTTCTTTTTGCTCATTATTCCTTCCTTCATCTTTAAGCTTTCCTTTGGAGGTAATTCTTCTAATTCCTGAAGTACATTCTTCAAAGTTCTTTACTGTGGTTCTGTCACTGGTAAACTCTCTTAGTCTTTACTAATCTGAAAAGATCTTTATTTTACTTTTGCCTTTTAATGATAATTTAGCTTGGTATGGAATTCTGGGCTAGCAGTGAAATTTTCCTCTTAGCATTTCAAAGATATTATCACCCCATTCTTTGGCTTCCATTATTACTTTTGAGATGTCTACTCTCAGTCTAATTGCTGTATCTCTATAACTAAATTTTTCCTCTCCAATCCTTCAGTGCTTTTAAGATTTTTCTTTTTGAATTGGATGCTCTTTAGTTACTAGAAAATGTACATGAATAGATTTTTAAAAAAATATTCTGCTCAGAATTCGTTGTGTTTCTTTAGCTTAAATATTGAAATATTTAATCAGTTATGGAAAATTCATAGTCATTATCTCACTGCATATTATTTCATATATGAGCTCCTTCTGGAATATTTATTATTCATTTCTTAAGCTCCCCTATTGTTTTCTCCATCTCCTAACTTCCCTTTTCTACTTTATACATCTTTGTTTCTCTACCAGATGATTTCTTCTCATCTATGCCAAATTCATTAATTCTATCTTCAGCCATATCTATCCCATTGTTTAACATGTGCATTGAGTTTTTAGTTGTAATAATTACGTTTTTACCTTTAGAATTTTTATTTTATTCCCTTTGTCATTCTGTTCTATTCTTATACTTTCTAATCTTTTCATTATCCATATGGACATTTTAAATATACTTATCTCAAATTCTCTTTTAGATGACCTTATTACCTCACAATGCAAAGTCTTTCACTTGTTAAATAAACGGACATTCTCTCATAGTTTGGTTTTTATTTTTAGTTTGTATTTTTAAAAACTATACCTCTTTTATTTTTTGATTTGTATTTTTAAAGATTATACCTTTATTTTTCTGTGGGTGTCTCATATGCCCTGGTTGGTGAGCAAGGCCTTACAGAATTACTTTTTGTTTGCCTCAGACTGAAACTTACATGTTTGATGTGTACATGACAAGTTTTTCTCAATTAATTTTTCCTAAGAGTCTGTGTATCTCTTGTGTAGTATGGATTCAGACTTTACCTTTACTAAGACACAGGCCAGGGATTCCAATTTTCCGAGGTAACTCTTTTTCTGCCTAAGGATCAAGGAAGATAAAATTTTTAAAAACATTTCCTTAGCTCAGTAAGTAGAATTTCTCTAGTTTCCTCTTACTTACAAAGAAGGCCTTCCAGAATCCTTCCAGACTCCTGGCCGAATGCATATAAGTTTAATCTTCCTGGGGGCACAGTTTTATCCTTGAATTATTTTTTTAAGGCTTTTTTAGCCTCAAGGCCCTAGTTCCTGGACAGTAAGGCTCATTGCTGCTCCTCTTTACTCAGGGAGCTTCATGATTCCAGCCTCAGCTTATCACTTGTATTAGTTTCCTAGTGCTACCATAGCAAAGTACCACCTACTGGGTGGCTTAAACAAGAGTTTTATTGTCTCACAGTTCTAGAGGTTAGAAGCCTGAGATCAAGGTATTGGCAGGATTTTGGTTCCTTATAAGGGCTATGATGAGGAATCTGTTCTATGCCTCTTGTCTAGCTTCTGGTCCTTTGTTGGCAACCTCTGATATTCCTTAGTATGTAGAATCATTACCCTGTCTCTCCCTTCATCTTCACATGGCATTGTCCTGCGTGTGTGTGTGTCTGTGTCCAAATTTCTCCTTTTTATAAGGATACCAGTTCTTATGAAAAGGTAGGGTCCCACCCTACTCCAGTATGACCTCATCCTAACTTACTAATTACATCTACAACAAACCTATTTACAAATCACATCACATTCTGAGGTACTGGGGGTTAGGACTTCAATATATGAATTTTGGGGAGACACTCTTCAATGCATAACACCACTCTGTGTTCCTTCTTCATTTCTAGCACCTGCAGAATTCTTGTTCTTAATTTATAACTCAGCTATTTAGTTTTGCTTGATTGTACTATTTTATTTAGTATAGGTATGTGTTTGAAGTGAGAGGGGAATATCCCAGGTCACCACATTCCACTTCATTGGCTTGAATTTTGTTCTTCCATTGTTTAATGGTAAACAAACAAAACCACCAGCTAATATTTTAAAAGAAATTAAATAAGGACATAGAAGAAGGAATTAAAAATGAGAACAAGATTCTATCTATAAATAAAAGGTAGAATTGAAAAATGACTCAAGAGAATTTCTAGAAATGGAAAAAACAGTTATTGGAAATACAAAACCCAGTGGATAAATGTGATGGTTAATTTTATGTGTCAACTTGACTGGGCTAAAGGATACCCAGATAGCTGGTAAAAGATTATTTTTGGATGTGTCTGTGAGGGTGTTTCCAGAATAGATTAGCATTTGAATCAGTAAACTGAATAAAGATTATCCTCATCAGTATGGGTGGGCTTGAGTATCTTCCCATCCACCGAGGGCTTGAATAGAACAGAATAGTGAAGGGAGAATTTAATTTCTCTTTATGAGCTGGGACATCCATCTTCTCCTGCCCTCAGACATTGGTGCTTTTGGTTCTTGGGCCTTTGGACTCAGACTGGTACTTACACCATCAGCCCCTACCCTGGTTCTCAGGCTATTGGACTTGGACTGAATTACACCACCGGCTTTTCTGGTTCTCTAGTCTGCAGATGGCAGACTGTGGGACTTCTCAGCCTCTATAACTGTGTGAACCAATTCCTATAATAAATCTATCTATCCATCATCTCCAATTGGTTCTCTTTCTTTGGAGAGCCTTGACTAATATAATAAGTTAAACTGTATGTTAGGCACAGCTGAAGAAAGAATTAATGTGCTGAAATATAGGTTAGAGGAGATAACAAGAATGTCGCAAAGAGGAAATAAATGAAAAAAAAAATTAAGAAAAGGGAAGGTTAATAAACATGGAGAGTAAAATAAAGGGTCTAATGTTTGTCCTATGAGGAGTTCCAGAAGAAGAGATGGTAAGAGTGCAAAGAAATGGTCACTGCCATATTTAGAGAGACAATGGCAGAGGATTTTCCGGAATTGAGAAGGGCATTGATTTAGAAACGTGCTGACCATGATTAATTCCTAATTGCTCAAGAGTTAATGCAGTTGGGTCTTGCTTCTCCCAACTGTCTCTGGGCGGAAACTCTAAGAAGATCCTTAGTTTTGTATTGGTATTTCTGGAAAAAGATTTTGTTGGTGAGGAGGTTGAAGCTATTAGCTATGAGGTAAAAAGAATTGTCCACATTATTCTCCATTTCCAGATCACATTATGCCCTTTTAGTTATCAGACAGTATATTATCAAAATAGTATTTAGTGCAATTGTGAAATAGAGCATGTTAATGAATTAAAACATATTTTAAATTAAATCTTCTTATCAAAGAACATTTAGAAAATGTTTAGACTGAAGCTACGCCTATACATAGGGTGTATTTTATAATATTTAACTAGTGTGTATTTTATACATGTTTTACTTAAAGTAACCTTTTGTTATATCTGTTTACAAAACATATAGCAGGATCAGTACAGGCCCTATCCAGTGGAAATACCAACAGGACTACACAAAATGGCCCCACTGTGTCATTTCTTTCAATGCAGCCTCAAGAAAATAAACTCTTCTCACCACAAAAACTTGTTTGTCATTTCCCACTCTTTAAAATGATCACTTCTAACTTATTTCTAGCACCTTATCCTTTTTCAAACTGTTGTCTACTCTAAAGTCACTTGAAGATTTGTTTATTTCACTTTGGATTCCTTCATTCCTTATTTTTACGACATTTCTAACTATAAAATGCATATTATTAAAACGTATTGAGCCTTTGGAATAATTTGATGTTGGTAATGTAAGGGCTTTGGCTCATTCATTTCGAGGTTTGTGGTGTTTGTATTTTTAGTGTATTTGATATTTTTCTATGTGTTCTAACTTTCAGAGATTTCTTTGAGCAAATAATTGAAAGCTGACAATTCTCCAGAACATTCAACTTAATCTTTATTCAGCTTTCTTTTCAGTCTGTTTATCAGGCAGTGTATTTGTAAAGCATTTGTTATCTAAAAATCTTGGATTTTCTTGACACTAACCCAAGACACAGAACTCAGCTTCAGAAAAGGCGCAAATTGTTACCAGATCTTTTAAATAGGTGGGAGATAGAGTATTATGCAGAAGAGCAAGACATGGGCAATTATAATAGAGTCTTTTTCCAATCATTCACAGTCTATACACCCTAAAGTGTGATACCCTAAATGGGACACAATATTTTAATAAGAATTTGGTACAGAATATGGTTGAGGGGAAACTTTAAATGTCTAGTATTTATTTTAATAAATTGCTGTATCACATAATTTTTTAATTTGTTTGTTTCTCAACCTCAGCACTATTGAAAATTTGAACCATAATTCTTTGTTGTGGGAAGTTACTGTTTTGTGTAAGACATTTAGCAGGATTCCTGGTGTACTAGTCCATTTCTGTTGCTTATACCAAAATACCTGCAAGTGGGTGATTTATAAAGAAAACAAAATTTATTGCTTACAGTTTCTGAGGCTGAGAAGTTCAAAGTTCATCTGGAGGTGCCAGCAGTGACCCAGGGGTCTCACATGGCAAGATGGTAGAAGCAGAGAGAGAGCAGAGAGAGAAAGAGACAGACTCTCATGTTCTTTTAAAGCCCTCAGAACCACGTTCCTGACCACCATTTTTTTTTTTCCTTTTTTTCGTGTCCGGCAACGGATCGCAACCCTCAGTGTCGCGCCCGTACCGGACCGGGACCGGCAACAGGATCGCAACCCTCGGTGTTGCTCCCACACCTCGCTCAGCCAGTGAGCGGGAACCGGTCTGTATGTGGGATCCGAACCCTCGGTGGGAGCGCCACCGCGCTTCCCAAGCGGCGCACTGTAGCAGTGCGCCACCGGGCCGGCCCCTGACCACCATTTTTAATCCATTCACTACTGCCCAGTCCTACAATCCAATCACTTCTTTAAGGTTCCACCTTTCAATTGCCATAATAGGATTTCCCACCCTCTTAACAGTCACAGTAGGGGCTAAGTTTCTAACACATAAAATTTGGGAGACAATTCAAGCTTCAATGAGTTCTGGGGGGACACAATTCAATCCGCTACACCTGGCTTCTATCTACTAGATGCCAATAGCACCCTCCCCAGTCATGATAATAAAGAAATGTCTCCGGATATTGCCAAATGTGCCCCAAGGGGCATAATTGTCCCTGACTGAGAACCACTAGCTTAGGGCATTATGTTGCTACATCATTCAGGTCATGGTCAAATCTAGTCTTACCCCTTCGTTCCCAGTTGTTTTCTTTTGTACTTGAGGTTTGTCAATTATACTTTATTCTACATCTTCTTCTTATTTATTTTAGTTTCTAAATGAACACTTTTTTTGTCTTTTTTTTTCTTAATCTCATCTTATAGGAAATGTACCAATTTATCAGTCATTTGGAATTCATTCAGTATTAAAGAACACAAGCAATACTTAATATGTATACACAGTGAACTGCATATTTTCAATTCCTTTATTCTGCACAATAGTAAAGATAAGAAATGTGGTGTGTTCTATGGTCAATCCTTGTGAAACATAGCTTGCAAAGTTTCTCCAAGTTGACAATGTGTCATTGATGATTTTTTTTGTCCTTTGAATACAGCACCCATATTAGTCATTCAGTCTGTTAATACTCACATGGACCAAAATCTGCTTTTGTAAATATCTTTAACATTGTTTTGTGAGCCAATGAAGAGATTACACCTCTGCTTAACCAGATCGTTTTGGTAGAAGCAAATTAATTAGGCGTCTCAAAGTTTCTTCTTCACACAGTTACATTGGTTGCTTGCTAGTGATTGAGTGGAACCACTCTTTAATTACACGGGAAAGCACTGTATAGTCTGTGCTATTCTGTGAAAATGGAGTATGCTGAGAATGGCCAAGGTCAGTTAACAAATGCCCTTTTCGTAGATCATGGATGGTGAAAAGAGGCACCTCTCCTATAAAAGCTTTGTGGTTGGGCTGTGAATATGCATTGTTTAAGAATCTTTCTCCCAGACTTCTTCCATCCCTTCCATTTTTCCTTCATTTATTTATTGTCCATTTACCTATTTTTTCAGATAACAATTATTGATCATTCACTATGTGTTAGACATTAAGAGTACCATGACAAAACAAAAACAAAAACAAAAACAGGGACATTGCCTTCAAGTAGCAGAAAGAGTCTTCTGGGGGGTGGGGTGAAGAAGAACAAGTGAACAGATATTTATGATACAATGTGCCAAATGTAGTGATAAAAGTGAGCACACCACAGTATAGGAATACAGAGGCCAGGTGATGGCAGGGAGTGATCCTCAGATAGAGTGATGTCTAAATTTCTGATTAAATTTGAAGTAGGAGTTATTCTGGGAGAAAAGTGGGAAAGATATTTCAGGCAAATGGAGGAAGGTATGATGGAGGAAACTCAAGTGGATCAGCATGGTGGAAAGGTCTTCATTCATGGTGATCAGAACTACCTTGAGGAGGATGCATTATGATTCATTTTTTCCTGAACCTGGGACAGTGAATAGTGTCCCTGATGGATAGGGAAGTATAGATTCAATGTTTGTTTACACAATACATTATGAGACTTCCTTTCCAGGTTTGTCCCAGTAGTAGCCACTATGAATTGGCTAGAAGACTGCCCATGATTTATGTAAATATAGTTAGTGTTCGTTAACTATACATAGTGAGCTAAGAAATAGCTCAGGACTATTTCTTCCTCCCAAATTTCTACTAGTAATGGGATTATCCACACATCACCACATCATATTTGAGTGAACATTTCTTAATAGAGACATAGAATTTTTTTAATGGAATATCATAACAAAAGAGCTGCTGCCTCATATAATGATCTTCCTTCCGAATCAGAATTAATTTATTCTCATATTTCCTTATGCTTTCAAATATAACATGGTGTTTTTTATATTAATATTTTAAATTAAGTTGTATCCAGTAAAAAAGAGGAAAAAGAGGACAGCTACTATTTAACCACTGTTTAATAACCCAAGAAAATTAATGCTCTTTTCTACTTTTTTGTAATAGCTTCTCTCTCCTTTCTTCCCAGGTCTTTTTTTTTTTTAATTCTCATTTCTTATTTTATATATATTTTTTCCTTTTCCAGTAACTTTAGAACTCCTGCTTAATCCTGCCATGTCTTGTTACATATTAGACTAGACCATGCTCACTGTTCTCTGAGAGGATAAAAAATTAGATCACAAAATTTAATTAATACTCATGTCTGTTTGTACATGAGTCATCATTTTTGCACTAGTTTATTATAAGTTGAGAGCAAAGACTGATCTTGCTCATCTTTATTTAGTAATTAAAAAAAATTAACCCAAAATATTGATCACTACCTCAAAATAGGCGGCAAACATTATCATACACTTAGCATATAAGAAAAGGGGTAAAAATAAGCAGTGGACTTTCAGAGGGTATGTAGTACATCAAGGAACCTATCAATAATCAAGAATGATGCATTGAATTGTCTCTGGGTATAGTTCATCAATAACATACATAAATATCCCAACTATATTCTCTCAAGTGACCCTTCTAGTTGATAAAACCATGATACGTTCTTCTACATTTCAATAATGACGTAGTTGATATTTCTAGAATTTGCATTGGGAAGATGCAATTTGCCTTCATAAAGAACCTCTGCTTAATATCATAAGCATGTACTACAAAGCCTCTCTTGAAAAGAATTGGTTCGTACCATTAGGCATCAGTATCTAAGATTGCCAAGGAATGCAGGCATCCTGTAGAAGCTGAAATAGGCAAGAATATGGAATCTTCCTTAGAGCCTCCAGAAATGAATGCAGCCTGTTGACACCTTGAATTTAGTGTACTGAGATCCCTTTTAGATATGTGACCTCCAGAACTGTAAGATAATAAATCTGTGTTGTTTTAAGCCACCAAATCTGTGGAAATTTGTTATAGCAGCAATAGGAAACTACTATAGGATTGTAAAGAGGGGGTTGGCATGAAATGGAGGATTCATCTGTGTGAATTTAGCCAATACACAAATTCTCTTGTGATTTAGGGGGGATAAAGAATGTAAGAAGAATTACAGCATCAGAGCATCAAAGAAAATCTAACTTGATATACATATGCTTTGGCAATGGCAAATCAGACTTGATGTGAACTAAATGCACATGAATAAAGGATTTACATTTTGCCTAAATTCAGCCAACTGTTGTCAACTATTAACTGAATTTCCTACAGTCAATTATTTTTTTACTGTTCTTTCCAGGGGAAGGAGAACACAACCATACTCAAACCTATTGACAGCTGATTCACACATCAGGATGCATTATGAGTTCAATATTTTCTATTTGGACTCTTTGTTGTTCTGAAGCTTTCCTATGCTTTATGGAAATGCTGCTTTCTAGGATTCTGGTTTAGTGGGAAATGTTAGTGTTATTTACTATAGGATCACCAAGGAATGAAACACTCGCAAAAAGCTGAAATCCCATACCACTTCAGTACAGTTGGTTCTGAAAACTGACACAGACTTTTAGAATATCCAGGGTCATTTTCTTCAGATAGCCCATCAATGTTGCTAACATCCACTTCGCCAAATATATGTACAATTCATGACGTCCTGTTTCAGTAACAAAGTGAGAACTTTAAGCTACATGGAGCATGTTTCTTTTCTACCTTATTTATCTTTCAGAAAAGAAAGTATTGGAGATTTACTCCTTGCCACTAGGAGTAGGTGTTTTATGGGCTCTGCACTTGACAGCACAAGGACATTTTCTGGACTACGAACAGTTATTGGTTTCTGAACTTGTGTATCACAATTAAAATAAGCTACTGTTTAGCTACTGTTTTTTTTAAAACCTCTATTACTTCACTCTCATTGCAGAAAATTATTAACCTAGGTTCATGATTGGTATGGCAAATTAATTAAAAAATTGATCCCGATTCTCTATTCCTCCCCATAGTAATGCCCTTTGCAATATGATTTTGTAGCATCCTCCATAAGAGGTAGAGTCTATTTCCCAGCCCCTTCAATCCGGACTGGCCTTGTGGCTTGCTTTGGTTAAAAGAATAAGACAGTAGCACCAATTCTGATATCGTGCCTCAAGAGGAATTGTGCATTTCCACTTTCTCTTGGATACCTGTCTCCACAATGAAAATATGTTTGGGCAACTTGCTAGAGGATCGTTGACCACATTGAGTTGAGCTGAGGTGTCCTAGCCTCTAGGAGCGGATCTATGTATTTGACCTATGTCTCACCACAGAGCTGTGGGGGACCCAGACATGACCAGAAGAACTGCCCAGCTATGTCCAGCCTAAATTGTTGATTCAAAGAATTGTGAGGTAGTGTTGTTTTAAGCCACAGTATTTGGGGTGGTTTGTCATACAGTGATAGCTAACTGATGCAATAGATTTTATGGAGGTCTGTGAAATCTCTGAAATTGCATGTAAAATTTGGTATGTATGTATGTTTTCCTGGGAAAAATTTTTAGCTTTTAGCAATTATCAAACATTTTTGGTCCTGAAAAGTTTTACAAATCTTTGGGTTATTGGTTTAATGATAGGCTTAATCACATGCCAGAATTGTCAGATCCATTCATCTATTGAATAGAGCTATTTGCATTCTTTTTTTTT
>NW_007727717.1:232376-239334 GCF_000696425.1 Galeopterus variegatus | reverse complement strand
GCAACCCTCGGTGTTGCTCCCACACCTCGCTCAGCCAGTGAGCGGGAACCGGTCTGTATGTGGGATCCGAACCCTCGGTGGGAGTGCCACCGCGCTTCCCAAGCGGCGCACTGTAGCAGTGCGCCACCGGGCCGGCCCCTGACCACCATTTTTAATCCATTCACTACTGCCCAGTCCTACAATCCAATCACTTCTTTAAGGTTCCACCTTTCAATTGCCATAATAGGATTTCCCACCCTCTTAACAGTCACAGTAGGGGCTAAGTTTCTAACACATAAAATTTGGGAGACAATTCAAGCTTCAATGAGTTCTGGGGGGACACAATTCAATCCGCTACACCTGGCTTCTATCTACTAGATGCCAATAGCACCCTCCCCAGTCATGATAATAAAGAAATGTCTCCGGATATTGCCAAATGTGCCCCAAGGGGCATAATTGTCCCTGACTGAGAACCACTAGCTTAGGGCATTATGTTGCTACATCATTCAGGTCATGGTCAAATCTAGTCTTACCCCTTCATTCCCAGTTGTTTTCTTTTGTACTTGAGGTTTGTCAATTATACTTTATTCTACATCTTCTTCTTATTTATTTTAGTTTCTAAATGAACACTTTTTTTGTCTTTTTTTTTCTTAATCTCATCTTATAGGAAATGTACCAATTTATCAGTCATTTGGAATTCATTCAGTATTAAAGAACACAAGCAATACTTAATATGTATACACAGTGAACTGCATATTTTCAATTCCTTTATTCTGCACAATAGTAAAGATAAGAAATGTGGTGTGTTCTATGGTCAATCCTTGTGAAACATAGCTTGCAAAGTTTCTCCAAGTTGACAATGTGTCATTGATGATTTTTTTTGTCCTTTGAATACAGCACCCATATTAGTCATTCAGTCTGTTAATACTCACATGGACCAAAATCTGCTTTTGTAAATATCTTTAACATTGTTTTGTGAGCCAATGAAGAGATTACACCTCTGCTTAACCAGATCGTTTTGGTAGAAGCAAATTAATTAGGCGTCTCAAAGTTTCTTCTTCACACAGTTACATTGGTTGCTTGCTAGTGATTGAGTGGAACCACTCTTTAATTACACGGGAAAGCACTGTATAGTCTGTGCTATTCTGTGAAAATGGAGTATGCTGAGAATGGCCAAGGTCAGTTAACAAATGCCCTTTTCGTAGATCATGGATGGTGAAAAGAGGCACCTCTCCTATAAAAGCTTTGTGGTTGGGCTGTGAATATGCATTGTTTAAGAATCTTTCTCCCAGACTTCTTCCATCCCTTCCATTTTTCCTTCATTTATTTATTGTCCATTTACCTATTTTTTCAGATAACAATTATTGATCATTCACTATGTGTTAGACATTAAGAGTACCATGACAAAACAAAAACAAAAACAAAAACAGGGACATTGCCTTCAAGTAGCAGAAAGAGTCTTCTGGGGGGTGGGGTGAAGAAGAACAAGTGAACAGATATTTATGATACAATGTGCCAAATGTAGTGATAAAAGTGAGCACACCACAGTATAGGAATACAGAGGCCAGGTGATGGCAGGGAGTGATCCTCAGATAGAGTGATGTCTAAATTTCTGATTAAATTTGAAGTAGGAGTTATTCTGGGAGAAAAGTGGGAAAGATATTTCAGGCAAATGGAGGAAGGTATGATGGAGGAAACTCAAGTGGATCAGCATGGTGGAAAGGTCTTCATTCATGGTGATCAGAACTACCTTGAGGAGGATGCATTATGATTCATTTTTTCCTGAACCTGGGACAGTGAATAGTGTCCCTGATGGATAGGGAAGTATAGATTCAATGTTTGTTTACACAATACATTATGAGACTTCCTTTCCAGGTTTGTCCCAGTAGTAGCCACTATGAATTGGCTAGAAGACTGCCCATGATTTATGTAAATATAGTTAGTGTTCGTTAACTATACATAGTGAGCTAAGAAATAGCTCAGGACTATTTCTTCCTCCCAAATTTCTACTAGTAATGGGATTATCCACACATCACCACATCATATTTGAGTGAACATTTCTTAATAGAGACATAGAATTTTTTTAATGGAATATCATAACAAAAGAGCTGCTGCCTCATATAATGATCTTCCTTCCGAATCAGAATTAATTTATTCTCATATTTCCTTATGCTTTCAAATATAACATGGTGTTTTTTATATTAATATTTTAAATTAAGTTGTATCCAGTAAAAAAGAGGAAAAAGAGGACAGCTACTATTTAACCACTGTTTAATAACCCAAGAAAATTAATGCTCTTTTCTACTTTTTTGTAATAGCTTCTCTCTCCTTTCTTCCCAGGTCTTTTTTTTTTTTAATTCTCATTTCTTATTTTATATATATTTTTTCCTTTTCCAGTAACTTTAGAACTCCTGCTTAATCCTGCCATGTCTTGTTACATATTAGACTAGACCATGCTCACTGTTCTCTGAGAGGATAAAAAATTAGATCACAAAATTTAATTAATACTCATGTCTGTTTGTACATGAGTCATCATTTTTGCACTAGTTTATTATAAGTTGAGAGCAAAGACTGATCTTGCTCATCTTTATTTAGTAATTAAAAAAAATTAACCCAAAATATTGATCACTACCTCAAAATAGGCGGCAAACATTATCATACACTTAGCATATAAGAAAAGGGGTAAAAATAAGCAGTGGACTTTCAGAGGGTATGTAGTACATCAAGGAACCTATCAATAATCAAGAATGATGCATTGAATTGTCTCTGGGTATAGTTCATCAATAACATACATAAATATCCCAACTATATTCTCTCAAGTGACCCTTCTAGTTGATAAAACCATGATACGTTCTTCTACATTTCAATAATGACGTAGTTGATATTTCTAGAATTTGCATTGGGAAGATGCAATTTGCCTTCATAAAGAACCTCTGCTTAATATCATAAGCATGTACTACAAAGCCTCTCTTGAAAAGAATTGGTTCATACCATTAGGCATCAGTATCTAAGATTGCCAAGGAATGCAGGCAGCCTGTAGAAGCTGAAATAGGCAAGAATAAGAACCTCTGCTTAATATCATAAGCATGTACTACAAAGCCTCTCTTGAAAAGAATTGGTTCGTACCATTAGGCATCAGTATCTAAGATTGCCAAGGAATGCAGGCATCCTGTAGAAGCTGAAATAGGCAAGAAAGCAATAGATTTTATGGAGGTCTGTGAAATCTCTGAAATTGCATGTAAAATTTGGTATGTATGTATGTTTTCCTGGGAAAAATTTTTAGCTTTTAGCAATTATCAAACATTTTTGGTCCTGAAAAGTTTTACAAATCTTTGGGTTATTGGTTTAATGATAGGCTTAATCACATGCCAGAATTGTCAGATCCATTCATCTATTGAATAGAGCTATTTGCATTCTTTTTTTTTGACTTGATTAATCAGCTTTTTTAATTCAAAATTTTCATAGTTAAAAAATTAATTCTTTTACTAAGTTTTTTTGAGCACTTTCTATATACAAAGCACTTTTAGCTAAAAAACACAGTTCTTTTTCTTTTAAAAACATAGCAAGTCTTGCCAAGCCCCCTCCTTATCGAGCAAAGAAAAATGCTAAGAAGCTCCTTCTATTCTGATGAAGATGACTTTTTGTTAGAGTGAGAATTAAAAAAAAAAATTCATGCATGTATGTGTGCTTGCCCATGCATGCTTTTATCCATTGTATTGAAAATCTTTGAATCTCTTTTCTAGGTGTAAGCTAACATATCTTGATATCACCCAGTATGTAGTATTTGAGTCTTTTGTGCATTGCTTATGATTAAATTCTAGAGTATTATATTAAAGGATCAGTTTCAAATGCTGGCACCTAATCAGATTGGCACCACAGATTATATATATGTTCTTCTCTGAAGAATTTGCTGTTAAAATCCCTTCATAATTCATGGCTTAGGACAATCACTCTGGAACCATGCCACTTCCAT
This sequence comes from Galeopterus variegatus, assembly GCF_000696425.1. Classification (NCBI taxonomy): domain Eukaryota; kingdom Metazoa; phylum Chordata; class Mammalia; order Dermoptera; family Cynocephalidae; genus Galeopterus; species Galeopterus variegatus. Next base: position 235,382 of record NW_007727717.1, on the reverse strand, counting down.
CCTCTCTCTGAGCTGATAGCCTCCCTTCCTCTTTCACAGAGAAAAGGTAAGTCATCAGAGGGACCTTTCTCAAGTTCTGTATAGGACAACAATTATGTGAACTAAAACCTGTGACACAGGACCCGTCATTTAGGTAACTAAGCTAGCCAAGGCTTTGGCAATCTAATTGTTTTAACATTCAAAACCAATTTTTTTGGCTGGGTTTCTGTCTCTGAAGTTGTGGGGTAGGTCGTTTTCATCTGATGTCTGTGGTGCTCTTGGGTGAGCCGATGAGGCCAACACACAGGGCTCTGCTTGAGTGCATTTGCTCTGCTCCTATCCACCTCTGTGCCAAGGCTTGAGAGCCATGCATTTTCTCCAGACTCAGATGTCCTGGCTCATTGTCAGTCAGGTCATGCCAGAGCTGCTAGCCAACAAAAGCATATAGGGAAAATAAATTTGTCATAGGGAAAGTACAGAAAAGTGATCACTTTTGGGCAGAACTACAGTAAGAACACTGTTAGCTGCATTTCACAAATGTTAAAAACAAAATGCCTCACCAAATATATTTTTTAATTTTTTCTTTTGTTTTTGATGTGTGTGTGTGCGTGTGTGTGTGTGTGTGTGTCAATTAAAGCACAAATGTTGGATACTTTCACCATATAGTTAGACCCAAATTCAGTTACACACAGAAACCCAAAGATATTTTGCATGGCTTATTTACCCAAGAACCAAGATGGATGTATTTGAACACTTCCCCCACAGCCGACCCAGCCATATTTTTGCTAGCCAGCTCCCAGGTGTGAGTAGTTGAGAGATGTGGGGATTGAATTTCAGCAAAGCATTGCAGGTGTAGTGGTGGTCCCAGAGAAACACCTCCATTCTTTTCACAGAATAACAGGTCATTTTACTATGTTCTCCAGCACTTGCACCTTACAGCTTTGAATATGTACCACATGCAGACTATTTCCAGAAGACTACAGAATGGCTGCTACAAACACCCAGTGTCTGGGAATGGAGGTTTCTATCTGTTCTTTGTTTTTTCTCTAAATTATAGCATGATGGCTTTTTTATGGCTCTGAAATTACTTTGAAATGCATATAAAAAGATTAAAAAGGAGGGTTAGGCAATCTACAAAAAATTGATTTTCTAGATATTTGAACACTCTTTTTCAAAGATATTTGTCTACTCTACATGCATCTGTCAGATTATAATAGATTTTGTCATCCAAAAATGTAGAATAGAATAGGAATAGAAATCTGAGGTGTCCTTTAGATGCCATATTTGCCATGAAAATAGTTTCTGATGTTGCTGTAACAGGGACTTCACCATTTTCTCGGCTCATATGCTGAAGCTATGAGAACCAGGCACTTGAACTTAGTGAGGTAATGATAGTGTGCAAGAGAGGTGTTGCCTACCATCCAACGTTAAAAAATGAAAATGAACCATACATATAATCAAGACAGTTCTTGACTAGTTATGAAAATCCCCTTACCCCTTTTATATTCCCTGAGCCACATGTTTTTTGTTACATCTGCATCCCTTCTTTCTCCAGCAAGGTGGCCATTAGTGTTTGTTTTCACTAGATATTATCTGTATAAGCATTTCAGATTTGCAGGATGGGAAATACACAATGTGTTTTGCCCTGACCCACATATCTCCTTAACGAAGGCTATGCTTATTACATGCTATTCTCAGAAGATGAACATGATTTAGGGATCGCTGTTGTCCTTGTCCTGGGAGGTACAAGCTGGAATGAAAAAATCCCACACAACGAGATTAGGCACAAATTGAGCTCTGAAGTTGCATGCTCTGTTTCCCTTTATTTATTTATTTTCTTTTTAGGGAACGTGTTCTCAGATTTTCCTCTTGCATTGACCCAAGATATTCTTTTGAGCCACTTATTATTTTTCAGCTGTCTCCACCCTCTGTTTTTGGATTGCTTGTGTTTTCTAACTCTTGTGGCCATTTAGTTATTTACTAGTGGTTCAAGAAGTGTCCTAAAGCAGGGGCTGGCCGATTAGCTCACTTGGGAGAGTGTGGTGCTGGTAACACTAAGGTCACAGTTTTGGATTCCCTTACTGGCCAGTCGCCAAAGAAAAAAATTGTCTTAAACAGCAAAGGTATTTGTTATATATACATACTTACTGACACACACATAACATATGTACATGCATTCACATGTATACTCATCTCTAAATGGATTCTAAGTGGCTGGAAGAGAATCTGCAGTTGGTTTACTATAGATAAACTTGTTTTGACAGTTTCTTCTTTTAGCAAAAAAAACTTTAAAAAATTTCTGTAGTAAGAGGAACCTTGATAATCTTCACTTAAAAATATTTTGTGCTGTAAAAGTGTGGCCAACTATTTCTAAAACTTACATAATCTCTGTTTAAACTCAGGATTTACAGAAACATTAGGGTTCGACTTCTTCCCTAGTTTGTATGACAATTATCTATAGATTAGAAACGAGAGGGTAGGCCAAAGCTGGAGTCTGCAACACAAACTTAGGTTATGCCTCTGAAGTGTTATCGCGGACTGTAAACTTGATCCAAAGTCCAGGGATGTAAGAATTTTCATATTTATGAAAAATTGGGGGAATCATATGTTTATAATTTGAACTATATTTTAAATGACACAGGAGGGTTTGGTATTTCAAAGAATTCTATGGTGATTTTTTTGTGATAAAGAATTATCTCAGAAAAAGAAAAAATAAGAACAAATAAATAAAAAAATAAAATAATTATCTCAGAATCTGTTTTGAGGGTAAATCTAGGCCTTTCTGAATTGGTTTAAGTGATTGTCTCAGTTCATTTAAGCTGATATAAAAATAAAATACCTTAGACTAGGTAATTTATAAACAATAAAAATTTATTGCTCACAGTTCTGGAGGCTGGGAAGTCCCAGATCAAGGTGCCAGCAGGTCAGGTGTCTGGTGAAGGCTTCCTCTCTGCTTCAAAGACAGCACCTTTTTGCTGTGTCCTCATATGGTGGAGAGAGCAAAAGAGCTTACTTGAGCCTCTTTTT
>NW_007727717.1:229636-231978 GCF_000696425.1 Galeopterus variegatus | reverse complement strand
TCCTCTCTGCTTCAAAGACAGCACCTTTTTGCTGTGTCCTCATATGGTGGAGAGAGCAAAAGAGCTTACTTGAGCCTCTTTTTTAAAGGCACTAATCTTATTCATCAGGGTGGAGCCTACATGACTTAATTACTTCCCAAAGGCCCCACCTCTTAATATTATCACATTGAGGATTAGGTCCCAACATATGAGTTTTGGAAGGACACCAACATTCAGACCATAGCAGACATACACGCCTCTTATGCAGACTCCTTGCTTCCTAGCTAATAATGTCTGCACTGTAAGTTCCATATTATTACTTACAATAAATACAATACTCTAACATTACTTCTGAAACTTTTATACAAAAGTACTGTCAATGGTAGAGAACATAAACACTAAATTTTTCTGCCCAGGGGAAGTCTATACCCTAGCCCAAGGTAGTCCAAATCATGTTCAAACTTTCTTTGACATTTTACCTTAAATATTACTGCAACACTTGCACTATGATTCATAATAAGCCCTTGCTCATTTTAATTTAAAATATTTTAAATTACTTACGATGGGTAAAATTGGTGCCATCTTCATTTTGTTCCATTCCAGCACACCCAACTTGGCTCCAAAGCAGCAAACAGGATACATGTTCTTCTTCCATTCATTCACCAGCATATTTAACAAGCATTTTTTTTTTTTTGGCATGCTTACTCTGTATCCAGCACTGCACAAGGTGTTAGGGATAAGGAAGGCATATCACTTCTTCAATGATCTAAATAATCTGGTATAAAAGGGATAAACATAAATTCATAAATATAATAAAGTGTATCAGTGCTTTTATTGAGCTGTGTACAGAATACAGTTAAGACCCTAAAGCAAAGGGGACAAAGAGTATCAGGGAAACTTCATAGAGGAGGTTGCGTCTATGAAGAATATCCTGAAAACTGAGTAAGATGTTCACCGGGAGAGGAAAGGGCATTCTAGACAGAGGAAGCAGAATGAGCAAAAGCATACGGGTGTGAAAGGCTTGAGTTTTTGGAGAACTGAAGATGTGTTGACATGACTGGTACTTGGAGGTGCAGTAAGGAGGACAGAGATAAGGTTAGAGACATGGGTAAGCCAGACTGTGTTGGGCTTTCTATGCCATAGCTCAGCATGGACTTTATCTTGTAGGTAGTCAGGAACCTCAAAAGGGTTCTAGTCAGGGGACTGATGTGATCAGTTTAGCAGCAGAGTGGATAATGATTTGAAAAAAGCAAGATTTAATGCAAAAATAGGGATAGGGACTATAGCANAGTGGATAATGATTTGAAAAAAGCAAGATTTAATGCAAAAATAGGGATAGGGACTATAGCAAGAGTCCAGGTGCGAAGCGATGATAGCCTGAACTGAAGCTGTAGAAGTAGGGTGATGGTGAAGGGACTTAAACAGGAGACATAATAGAGGTAGAATTGGCAGGACTTAGTCACCAGTTCGATGGAGAGGACATGAAAGGATGGGAAGAGTAACAAATGATTCCCAGGTTTTTTACTTGGTGCCTTTAACTGAGATATAGAATATTAGAGGAAGATCATTGTTATTTGTTGTTTGGTCCTGGGTGTTTTCTTATGCCCATTGCAACCTCTTGCTTCCAAGGTTGTTTGCTGTACTACCATTGTTGAAAAAGTATTCTGAGATGTGTACGTAGAAATGAAGAATTGCCTCCCAACAATACCTCCCGTGTTTGCTAATTTTTAGTGGTGAAATTAATTAGTTTAATTTTGGAATATTAAATTAGAGGTGTTAATGGGGTGTTAAGGTAGATAAATTCAGTAGGCAGTTGGCTTTATATACTTAGAGCTCCAGGAAAGTGCTTGTATCAAGAAATTTATTATATTTTCATTCATATGGTTGATATAAATCCATAGGAGAAGATGAGGTTATCCAGAGAGCATATAAATCAAAGGGAAGATCATGAATAGAAAGAACCTTGGGAATTAGCAATGTTTACATGACTAGGAAAATAGGAGTGACAGAAGGAGTGTAAGAAGGAATGGTCAGAGGGGAGAAAGAATTAAGAGTGTTACACCTTAGAATTCAAGAGAAGGAAACATTTCAAGAAGGGAGTTGTCAGTATTATCAAATGCAACAAATATGTCAAGTAAGATGAAAGTTGAGGCATCCTTTGGTTCTAGCAATTATGCAGATGTAGGTGATCTTTGCAAAAGCATTTCAGAAGAGTGGTATGTAGAGAAGTTTGATTGTAGCAGTATGAAATGTGAGAGGGGGCCGATGGGGCAACAAGGGATACAGGCTATTTTTGAAATGCTTACCTGGAGGGCCGGCCCGGTGGCGCACTGCTACAGTGCGCCGCTTGGGAGCGCGGCGGC
>NW_007727717.1:215537-228957 GCF_000696425.1 Galeopterus variegatus | reverse complement strand
ACGGGCGTGACACTGAGGGTTGCGATCCGTTGCCGGACACGAAAAAAAATAAAAAAAGAAATGCTTACCTGGAAAAGAAAAAGAAAGGGGTACAGAGGGGGAAAAAATGAACAATTTTTTTTATGATGGAAGAAAGTTGCAAGGATGTATGGCTAAGGGAAAAGAAGCAGTAGAGAGACTGAAAATGTAGGAGAAGGAAGAATTAATGTATAAGCAAGATCTTCCTCTGGCAAGGAAGGTATATTAGTTTCCTATGGTTGCCATAGCAAATTACCAAAAATGGTGTGACTTAAAGCAACAGAGAATTATTCTTAAACAGTTCTGGTGGGCAGGCGTCTGGAATCAAGGTGTTAGCAAGGCCATGTTCCCTCTGGAGCTGGGGGGATGGGGAGATCCCTTCCTTGTCTTTTCTAGCTTCTGGTGGTTTCTGGCATTCCCTGATTTGTGGTGTGACCACTCCAGTCTTTGCCTCTGCCTTCACATTGCCTTCTCCTCTATGCATTTGTGTCCTCTCTACATCTGTTTTAAATTTCCCTCTGCCTTTTTCTTATAAGGACATTTATTATTGAATTTAGGGCCCATCTGGATAATCTAGGATGATCTCCTCATCTCAAGACCCTTAACTTAATCACATCGGTCAAGACCCTTTTTCCAAATAAGGTAGCATTCTTAGGTTTCAGGGATTAGCACACAGACACATTATATTTCATTTTTTTAAAGGACTGCCATTCAACCCGCTATGGAAGGAGTCAATAGCAGAGGTAAAGGGATGAATCTGGAACTGGACAAGGGCTATGGCCCCTCAAGACTGCGGACAGGACAGTAAGTCAGGGGTGTGTAGAAAGCGGAGCTGCAGTCAGAAGCTGAAAGGGTTCTCACCTGGAAGCCTCATTTCCTTTCTGATGCAGGAGGCAAGGTCATCTGTTCAGAGGAAAGGCAGTGGGGATAGGACCGAATATAAGAGAAAAATGATGAAATACTGCAAAAGCCATGGGTGTAGGAGGAGAAGTTGACAAAGAGCAGACAAAGGGCAAACAAGGAACTAAGGTGCTTGGGACTATGTATTTGTAGGTCTTACATTTATACATTTTACCATACCTTTATACATCTCGGCTGCATTTCTCTTCAATGGTGTGTAGTAAAACAGAACAAGTAGAACAACAAACAAAACAAAAATGCCCAGGAAGATGAAGCAGCAGCCAGCTGACTTAGTCTAGACTAGCCTGGCAAATTCATTGCTTTCTCGTGGTGAAGCACAGGGAAATATAGGTGGTGACGAATGCACACCCAGAATTAATGTGGGAGAGAAGGGAATGAAAGCCTTCACTCACTGGGAGCTCCATGGGGAGCAGAGCAAATTGAGCTGAATTTTCTTTGGCTTCTGATCTGAAGTTTCTTCAGAAAAGGCTTTTCAAGGAAATGAGAGAAATGCCAAGAAGGGGAGTGTGTTAAATGTGGGGTAGATAAGCCTCTGAATGTATTCTACTCGTCCAAATGATCAAACCACAGGAACAAATTTCAGTCTGCAACTTTAGCCTTATCATCTCTTAAAAATATTAACATGGGGTTAATATTTAATACTGAGCACCAGCCATGTGTTGGCCTCCACTTTGCTCTGAGTTTGTATTTGATAGAAATAGTGCCTGCATTTGTGCAAATGATTCCAGGCAAATTCTGATCTTTTATTTTCCCATGGTGTACCAGCAAACCCATATACAAATGTTCAGACTGTTTTAATGTAATCAGAAAAAGGGATCAGACATTATTCTGGCATCTTTTGTGTCTAAGTCAATAAGTTTAAATGAATTCTTGATATCTGCATTAATGGAACAGAGATGAGATGAATGGGAATTTTATCCCCTGAGTCCATGATATTCACTTAGTTCTTCAAGTTCCAAGCTCAAGTGATGTGGGTTACACTCTGTGGGTCCAGTTGCTAGATTTTGTATTATGTGTAGGTATCCCTCAGGCCCCAGGAGCCAAGGGAGTGACTACCCGTACCTGTGTTGCTCAAACTTCAACGTGCAAGTGAATCCCCTGGGAATCTTCTTAAAATGCAGATTCTGTAGGTTTGGGGTGGGGCCTGAGATTTTTTATTTCTAACAAGCTCCCAGATGACATTGATGTTGCTGGCCCAAGAAGCATATACTGTGAGTAACAAGGTGTTAGACTACTTTAAACAATTGTAGAATACTCACACAGGATTTTAAAATATGGGAATTGGTAGTTGTAACTTCAGAAAAAACAATAGATGACAATAAGCTGAAAATGTTTTCCTTATCTTTTGAGAAGATCCACATTTTCCTTTAGCCTCTCAGTAAGTCTTCATATTGACCATAAACCCACTTAGCTTTCTCTGTAGTGAGTATCCAGCAATGAAAAGGAGCCAAAATATCTACTCTAAAAATAGTTAATGAGAAATTTCTTAGTTTTGAGGTTGAATAGGCTCAGTAAGTGCATTTCTGAGAATGTATATATATTTGTTTGTTTAAAATAATAAACCTTATGAAGAAACTGGATAATCTCTAGAGAAGGAAGAGCTTTTTGTTTTTATATCCAGAATTTCAGTAGTAATTTTATTTTATTTTAAAAATTTTTATTGAATCAAAATTGATTATACAAATTTTGGGGGTTCAACATTGAGATATGTTGATCAAATCAATATTACTAGCATATATAATGTTACAAATAGTAATTATTCTTTATGCCCCTTGTCCATCTCTCCATCCCCCTCTACCTCCCCCTCCCCCCTCTAATTACCCAAGATTTCTTCTCTCCTTCTGAAAGAATAACAGTTACTCTGTTAATTTGTTGCCTAGATGAACTGTCCAATGCTGAGAGGTGTGTTCAGGTCCCCCAATATTATCAAAGAGTAGATGCTTCTTCCGTCACTCTGAAATGGGCTTTGTGGAGACAGATGTCCTCTTCTTTTCTTTATCTCTGCTGGTGACTCTCCTTGTGTCAATGCACTCTCCAGTGGCTGGCAGACCATATGCATGGTAGTTGTGGCATCTAGCCACTTTTGTGGCAGCCTCGTTACTGTGGTGGCTCTTGTGAGTGGAGGTGATGTTTTTGGCATGCTCCTTTGTGCTGGCAGTGTGCCTGGTTGTAGGGAGTATACGGTCCCTGGCTCCATACCTCAAAACCTCGGGTGGGCCCCAAGGCACTGGTGCATCGTGGCTGGTTGTGGGAGGGGTATCCGGTCCCTGGCTCCATGCTCTGGGCCCCTGGGCGGAGCCCTGAGGTGTTGGCATGGTGTGCCTGGCTGTGGGAGGGGGGTCTGGTCCCCTTCTCAATGCCCCAGGCCCCCTGGTGGGGCCCAAGGCACTGATGGTATGCCTGGATGTGGGAGTGGGGTCCAGTTCTCAGCTCCAAGCCTCATTTTCCCAGGCAGACCCCTAGTCGCTGGTGGTGTGAGTGGTTGTGGATGGGGGTCTGGTCCCCGGCTCCATGTCTCATGTCCCCTGGTGGGCCCCAAGGTGCAGGTGGTGTGCTGGGGCCAGAACTAATTTTTTGTCCTTTGCTTCTAAAATGGGGGAACTTCCTGTGGGAACCAGTACTTGAGCTGTGTGGTTGACCTAAATTGCTGCTTTTCTGCTGTTTCCCTAGGGAAGGCTTTTTGTGCAGCTCAGTGTTTAATGGTTGACCTTATAGGTACTTCCTGCTCTCCAGAAACCGGGTGCACCTGGGTTGTGTAGAAACTCTGATCTGGGCCTGAGTTTTTTCATCAAAGTGCACCCCATGCAATTCTGCATTCCTGAGCAGTCTCTGAGTGTCCTGTGCTGATTGGGGGGCAGATCGGCTGTCCTTGCTGTGTCCCAGTGTTCTCCCAGTGGGCCCATTTCCCCCACTGCCTGTGCTCCAAACACTTCTTATGGGATGAGCCCTGTGCCAGTCCCTTGCAATGACTCACTGTCCACTGAATGGCTCCCCTTTTCAGCTGTTCTGGCTTCTTGCTCCTGCGTGGGTCCATGGGAACCTTATTAGTGGTCTTGCTGTCCTGGGGGGCACCAAAGCCCTCTTCTCCCCTGCTGCCTCCAAGTAACTCCATCTGAAGGGCACAGCTGTGGCTTCTGCCAGCTCCTGTGTGCTCCACGTGTTCAGCAGCTTGAGCCTTAAAGTGGCTGCAGCCTGAAATGCTCAGAGAAGTTTTTTCTTTCTCTCATGATGGTTTCTTCTGCCTTCGTGAACTCCATAGGTCTCTGCTCCTCTTCCCCTGAGCTCCAGCGGCCCCAGCTTGGCTGATGTTACATTTTTGTAGTTGTAAATTGGTTGACTTATGGGAGAGAGTGATGCTGCAGACTGTCTATTCCTCCATCTGGACTGGCCAGTAGTAATTTTAGATACACTTTTACTAATATTTATTAAACTACTTGCAGATTTAACTAGCTAAGAAGATATATTATTTTCTCATTCAGCATCTACTTCCTCTTTCTTCTTTTCTATCAGAAACCCAATTTTGTGAGAATATACCCCCAACACGATGGAGCCATGTGCCTAAGGATAACTGATACCTGCCCAGTTCTACCAATGGGTCTGGTTTCTTACAGGATAATCCCATTCCTTTTGCCAGTGGTGGTTTAAGAATGAGCTATGGAAGCTTCTGGGGGAACTTCTAGGATATATTTTCTTGCTCCTATGAGAGAACCACAGAAGAGAAAATTCATCATCTGGTTTTTATTAGGACATGAGCACTAGAACTGCCAAAGTCATCTTGTTACCAGCCTGAGAATAAAGTCAGCAACAGAGGAGAGAAAGATGGAACTGATCACATCATTAGCTACTGATTTAACCAATCCTATAGCCCTTCCTACTTCTGGACCTCTTATTATGTGAGATAAATTATTATTGTTGATTTTATTATTCTGGTTAGTCTGATTTGAGACCTCTGTTACCTGAAAATATCCCTCTCATCTTCACACCAAATAAAAGTTGAAAAGGACAAGACCTGAAGGACATTCATCTGTGAGTTGGTTGATCTTGGAATCCTCAGAAGGATCATAAGGCAGTGAAATTTTATAAACCATCTTATTAAAGCCATGTAAACTCAGTTGGGTTACATTGGATTAATGTCTCCTCTGTGAGGCAAACAGATAAATTTCTTTTTTATCAAATTAAAATAAAAATTATTATTTAAGAAGTCAATTTTCAAATTACACTGATAAATTTTAGAGCTGAGCAAGTTTTTAAAAAACAGTGATTTACTTACTTTTATCTTCTATTTTATGAGCTTTGTCTGGCTTCTGTAAGTGGTCCTACATTATTCATGACTGCTTCTACAGTGAGTAGGTATATTTTAAGAAAAACAAGTCTCCAGCCACTCTTTCTGCACTTTGAACACACATGTATCACTAGAGTGGATACTGTGCAAATGTGAAAAATTAGAATCCACATTATAGTTCAGGCTACTGCAATGCTTTGACACTGGCTTCTCCCGAAAGTAAATGGTCTTAGTTTGTTGATCAATTTTTGTTAAAACTCTATTTGTGAATGTTGTGAAACATTAGTCCATGCATTTGCACTGCTGAGCATGATACTGTGTGAAGCACAGGGATTGAAGAATGGTTTCTTTATGAGAGCATATGGCAAATCTCTCTAATGAGAGCCATTTACTGTACAAGCCTCCTATATGTGGTAGTTGACAGCAGGTGTCTGGAGAAAATCCTGCAAACATTTTCAAGTATACTGTTACTGGCAATTGGCAAGAAAAGGTAAAGATATAAATAAGGAGGAATGAACAAGAAAGGAGAATAAAATGCAAAATGACAGTGAAGGAGAGAAAGAAAACACCCCCAAGCTCCAGCTTATTTCTGCATTAAGGAAGTATAATAAATAACTCCAACAGAGGGCACTAAACATGACATATTACCTACCTGGAACAGAAAAGTCTTATTGCCCTTAAACCACTAAGTTACCTAAGGCTCGTTTCTCAATAGAGAATGAATGCAAAAGACTGGCCTCAGGTCAGTGTGGAGTTTAATTAAACCACTCAACACTCGTCCGCAGAAGCTGAGAGTGAAATTTATTGGGGGAAAATATATATACGAAAAAGTTTCATGTGAGATTTTTGCATCCCGTGCTCAATGTCAGATGCAGAACTATCATTCGTAATTGTATTTTCGTGCACCGAAAAAAGACACCCGATCCAAGGGGTAAAAACCCTGGCTAAGGGCTATATTTGCTGGGAGCAAGGAGGTGTATTTTTTACTTCTCATAAAGCTACTTTCTTTAAGCCATGTGCTCTCCCTCGGTGGGGGTGGGGGAGGTGGGGGGAGTGTTGGAGTGTTGGGGGGAGAACTGTTTCTAATTCACCAAAGTGAGGGTGCATTTAAAAAAAGGTTACCCATGGTGGTGGGGTGACTTTCCAATCTGTCTACATAGCAGGGCAGCTTTTTTCTTTTTGGCACAAAGGCACACATAAGCTACCAGCTGCCATATTTAAAAAGTAAGATTGAGTCTGCTCACAATATTGGACTATAGGAAAAGGCTATCACAGAGAACTATTGGCCATTTAGCTACTGATCTGTAGGGCAGATTACTCATATTTTGAGATCTTTTTTTTTTTAAATTAGCATAGATGTGGCCTTACTATTTTCATGCTATTCTACGAATTGGCTTGACTGCTGGTGAAAGTTAAGCTGCAGGAGGGAAGAATAGGCTAAAATCCCTGAAAGGTGCAATCTATAATCCCACTTTTTCACTGCCACCAGGGTTCCTTAGTCTTGGTGGCCTTAGGAATGCAAAATGAGCAGAATTAATGGGGAACATTTTTTTCTTTTATTCCACATGGAATATTACACATTTATGAATGACTGCAGAGGGAGTGAAAACAAAGCAACCAAGAACAAAAGCAAATCGCACACAGTCTGTTTCTCCTCCTCCTCTTCCTCTTTCTCCTTCCCATCGAAGTTTTAGCAAGATCAAATGTAAGGAAGTATAAATTATAACAGTACCGGGCTGGAGATGGCAGTCATCAGTTTTCCCAGGAGATAACAAGACTAGTTTCTTCTAACAGAAATTAAAGTTCCCAGCAGCTGTAATTACAAACAAACAAATGAACAAAACGGTTTTAGCCGGGGTTTTAACTCATTTATTTATTCTCTTGTCTTGTCAATATCAAGAGAGAAAAACATATTCTTCAAATAATCTTATTCTTTACCATTGTGGTTAAATTGTTTATTTCTTTAATTATTTGCTTCCTATTTCCTTGTGAGAAAATTGTACATTTTAACTCATTGCAATTTCCACGCATGGAGGAATATTCTTCCTTGTCCCATTGGTATTGGGCTTGGTCATGTGACTTCCTTTGGCCAGTCATATTTGAGCAGATGTAATAAATGCCATTAAATTGTTGGTTATGACTCTCTCATCCGTCTACCATGAGGACAGCATGTCCCATGCAGGGGCTGCTTCTCCAGCCTGGGTCTGTGAATGAGAAACCATGAGGAGTAGAGACACAGGCTCTACATAATAAAAGCACATGTAACAGAAATTGGGTGATCATTTGTTATTACAGCAAAACTGACTAATACAGAAATTGGTACCAGGAGTGAAATGCTGAGTGACCAAACCCCTGAAAGATATAGCATTGGCTTCTGGCCAGTGTATGAGGGTACTTCAAAAAGTTCATGGAAGAATAGAATTAAAAAATAATACAAATCTTTCCATGAACTCTTTGAAGTACTCTCATATAACAAGGAAGCTTTAATTAAAGACAGAAAAAAAATGGCAATCTTTGATATGGAGAAGTGAGTATTTAATAAAACTGCTGTCCACAAATAATTTGAAGGTAGATAATGTATTTAATATACTTGTGACTTTAGGTTGTGATGCAGTGAAACAGAATGTCACTGTAATGCCATGGTTGTTATTAGATGCACTTGACAAACAACTATAAAGAACAGATGAGTTCCGAAAAGAATTGGCTAAGCAAGGATGAGAAGAAAATGAAAATTTAGAAATGTTGAGACTTGCAGGACTGATAAAATTTAGAAATGCTCTGATGAGCAAAGGCCAATTAATACTCAACCTTCCAGCAAAGAGTTAGTCGAAGAGTGTGGCTACCACACCCTTTGTTAAAGTCTCTAGATGGATTAAAGTGCCCCTTCCTTTCAAAATAAATTCTTTCATCTGGACAGATGGCTCAGGGAAGAGAGATAAGTGTATGCCTATCCCATAAAACACTCATAAGCTCAAACTATTTATGAAAGAGAGGATTTTGATAAAAATCATAGTTATGGCTATTGGCACATTGTCTTAGTCTGTTTTTTGTTGTTATAACAGAATATCACAGATTGGGTAACTTATAAACAATAGAAGTTTATTTGGCTCATGGTTCTGGAGGCTGAGGAGTCCAAGATTGAGGGCTGCATCTGGCCAGGGTTTTCTTGCTGTGTCATCTGTTGGCAGAAAGTGGAAGGGCAAAAGAGGCATGTATGAAAGAGAGAGACCAGAAGGTGGCTGAACTCATTTTTATCACAGGAACCCACTCCTGTGATAACAACATTAATGCATTCATGAGGACAGAGTCCTCATGATCTATTACCTCTTAAAGGTTCACCTCTCAACACTGTTGCATTGGAGATTAAGTTTCTAACAGCTTTGGGGGATATATTCAAACCATAGCACACATGGACCTAACTGGAATCCAATAGGTATAAAGCCAACAGTGGTGTGTGCGTGTGTGTGTGTGTGTGTGTGTGTGTGTGTAAGACAGATAAAAAATAGAGAAAACGTGACTGTTCAAAGCAGAAGCAAATTGTTTGTATTAGTCTGTTTCTGTTTCTTATAACAAAATAATTGGACCTGGGTAATTTGTAAGAAAACAAAATGTATTGCTTACAGTTTTGTAGGCTGGGAAGTTCGGAGTCCAGGGAACACATCTGGTAGAGGCCTTGTTGGTGGTGACAGTTATGCAGGGTTCTCACATGGCAGAATGGAAGAGCAGAGAAAGACTCTCATGTACTCTCCTTTTAAAGCCCTCAGAAACATCTCCATGACCACCATTATTAATCCATTGTTTAGGGCATGGTCCTCAGAATCCAATCAGCTCTTCGAGGCCCCACCTTTCAATTACTATAATAGGATTTCCTACCCTCTTGACAATGTCACAGTGGGGACCAAGCCTCTAATACATAAAAACTTGGGTGACGCAATTCAAACCATGTCACTATTGGATCCCCAAATCTCCATGAGCAGCAATCAGGCTGAGAAAGATGGTCAGCCACAAAGGAGGTCATATTCTCCAGTGATCTCTTGAGATATAGCCAAGGAGGATAATGAAAAATGGAAGGACCTCCCAGAGGGAAGAGACAGAAGCCATGGAGAAAAATGGACAGGAGAAGTCCTTGAGGAAGTAGAACTGGAGCCCAATCAAGGTGCATTTTTCTCCTCATAGAAAAGAGGCCTCTACAATATTTGCCCAGGGGGACTTTAGAAATGCTATTGAGAAGTATCTGTAGTGCATCTCTAATTCCTCCCCCTTCTGAAGATTGTTTGTTACTGTTATCTTATTCCTGAGCCACTATTATATCTTGGGTATGTAACTTGTGTTTTAGTCCATATGTCTCTGCAGAAAGAGTAGACATACCCAGGTCTGAAATAGGGAATATGGGGGAATCCTGGACTTTAAGCATTCTCTCACAATTGGGTGGAATTTCACATGTGGAGAGGAGGAAAGCAACTATTCAGGATCCCAAGAGTAGACTATAGCAGTTGTTTTATCATCCCTTTTTCTCCACTTCCCTCAAAGAAGATTGTGCATTCTCACCCAGTACAATGTGATTTGCTGTTACTCTCCTCATCCCACCGTGCCACCATACAGAGGGTATATTTTGTAGAAATAAGCAAAGACCACCCACATGAGAGCAAACAGAGGCTATGTAATCAGAGTGTGCTATATAGCAAGGGAGACAGCCACCACCACTTGCACTTGTCAGAGATTCAAAGGCAAGCTGGGGAGGGGGAAACTTTATAGTGAAAAACAGAGAAGGTTTTGGGTATGCTCTGATTGGAGGATTTTGTCTTGGATAAGATGGAGGCAGGTGAACTAGAAGCAGGGCAGGTTATGGGATTGCTTTCTCTGGTTGAGCCTGAGTTGGAAGCAGGGGCAAAAAGTAGGGAACGTGGCAGTCATTGATTGTTGACTTGACTGTTCTAGGCTGGTTGCCGCAGAGTTTGTGGCTTGGCTTCCTGGGCTGGTTGCTGCAGAGATTATGAGTCAGAGTTCTATTGCATAGGTCTGGCCATTGTCCATTTATATACTCAGTTCTCTCTACTTTGTCTCATTAACAATGAGTTTGGCAATGAAATTTCTTTGGCCAGTAGGATGTGAGTGGACGTGATATATGTGTTTTAGTACAAGGTTTAAGAGCCATTGCGTGCTTGACTCTGGCCCTTCTTTCCATCTGCTGTGAGATGGCAGGTCCCACATAGAGGCTGCATCTTCAGCCTGGGTCTGATATGGAGCAGAGCCCCAGTCTACCCACTGCCAAGAACACATCTGCAGCTGCCATGAGCCCACCTGAAATGTCAGTGAAAAAATAAACCTTTATTTGGAAGCCATTATCATCTGAGGTTCATTGTTGAACCTCAAGAAACAGTCATCCTCTGGTTTGGATTAGAGAGACTCTGACAAGGGGATGATTCTGCTTTAAGGAAAACCTAAATGAAGGGTTAAAATCATGATTTTCTATAGACTGAGACACAATATATCTGCACCAATGAATAATAATATTGATATTATTGGTAGTCAATATTCATACCTAAATGATTTTGAAATCTTCATGTAATGATATAAGGAAAATGTTATTCACCAGAATTCCTCTTAAAAAAGAGTTATTTTCATTAGAAACGTATGTTGATGACTGACAAGGTGAGACAATGAGAGCATTTAAGTGTGGGCAGATCTACTCTTAGTAAATGGAGGCAAGGTTTGTTTGTTTGTTTTCATTCTTGTTGAACCAGAGAGAAAAGGGGACTAGGAAAAGAGGAAGACAGAAAGTGGAACTGATGAAGCATTGGAAGATAGCAGCTCTCAATATAATCCCTCCCTGTGGAACCTTTTCTCTATTTCAAGTGCATTTGTTAAATTTATGCAACGTTTGGTTTAGGAAACTTTGGTGAGACTGCAAAGGGGCTGGGCTTCCTTCCAGATTTTTTTTTTTTTAAAGATGACCGGTAAGGGGATCTTAACCCTTGACTTGGTGTTGTCAGCACCACGCTCAGCCAGTGAGCGAACCGGCCATCCCTATATAGGATCCAAACCCAGGGCCTTGGTGTTATCAGCACTGCACTCTCCCGAGTGAGCCACGGGCCTTCCAGATTGATATGCTGAAGTGGCCTGGAAGATGCAGAAACATAAAAGTAGAATCATAAGGACATGAAGGTGTAGGAAGTTGTGGGAAGGGGTTTTGATTGTCACAGGTTGGAGAGTTGGGCCAAGTTTAATCAGATTTCTTAAGGTGGGCTCTTGCTGATAAACGAATTGTGTTGACAAAAGCCTATAAACAAATGTTATTCTCATTTTATTGATGAGGAAATTGAGACATAACAATGACATAAGTTGCCTTGAATCACACAGCCAGCAATTTGAAGAGCTGTGATGATAGTCTGGTCTGAATGTCTTCGAAGGCTATGCTCTTCCTTTTCTGCTATTCTGGTTCCATGCTAAATTTAAATGTTGATGATAAATTTATAGCCTTTCAGAATAATTTTAATGAAGGTAATTATTATGACAATCTTCACTTAAATTTCCTCTTTATTAATGAAATTCCAGCATTGTGACCTTTTTAAAGTAGTCAACACATCTTTTTCAAAACAAATTGTTCATGTCACTTCTGACTTAAAACCCTTTGGAGGCAGAGAATCCAAATACCCAATCTGAGCTAGGGCCCAGGTCTCAACTGCAGCCCATACCACACATTCTGTTCTGTCTGAGCTGGCTGCACTGGCTGCTTCAAAGGCACCACTGCACTCTTAATGTTTACTCACACTTACACTTTTTAGGAAAGGGGTATGTTAATGGAAGAATATGTTGCAATTCCTATGCCCCACCTCCTTGTAAAACAAAAACGAAAGCAAAAACAAAACAACCAAAAACTTTTCACAGAATTAAGTCCTACTCATTTTGAAGATTTCAGTTTAAATATTTCTTCTTCAGGGCAACCTTTTCTTTCTTTTTTCTTTTTTTCCTTTTTGTTTTTTTTTTACTGACCGGCAACGGGATCGCAACCCTCGGTGTGGCGCCTGCACCGCGCTCAGCCAGTGAGCGGAACCGGTCTCCACATGGGATCCAAACCCTCGGCGGGAGCACCGCCACACTCCCAAGCGGCGCACTCTCCAGTGCGCCACCGGGCTGGCCCAGGGCAACCTTTTCTAACTACCCACCTGCTTTCTCCAAATTAGGTCATGCCTTCTTGTTACATATTCCCATAGCTCTTTGTCCTTTTCTTTCAAAAGTACTTGTCCTAGGTTGTAGCTATAAATTTCTGTGCTTGTTGGTTTCATGAGAGGCAGTAACATTGTAGTGGTTAAAAGGGAGAGTGATGAAGACACATTGCCTGGGTTCAAGCCTCAGTTATGCCACTTATTAACCGTGGGGCCCTAGCACAGTTACTTAAAGACTCTGTGTCTCATTTTCCTCTTCTGTGTAATGGGCGTCATATAATAGTACCTACTTCATATGAATGTTGTGAGAATTAAGTGACTCAGTTCTTATGCAGTGCTATGAATTTATATAAAAAGCAGACTTGCTCTTAAAATAGGTTATTAGGGAGGTAAATCAAATTGCAGAATGAGCTGGATATGCATAAGTGCATACAGCTGCACCTCTTTTTAGTATTGAAGGAAATTAGTAAACTCATAGAGACAAACATTAAAAATATCATTTTGTAATACATTTTCTTCTTTAGAGCTGAATAATATGGTCATCGAAACATGCATTTAAAAAACGGGTTTCAGCAATAACACTTCTTAAAGAAAACATAGGAGAAACACTTCAGGAAATAGGACTGGACACAGACTTCATGAAAACGACCCAAAAGCATGGGCAACCAAAGGAAAAATAAACAAATGGGATTATATCAAACTAAAAAGCTTCTGCACAGCAAAAGAAACAATTAACAGAGTTAAAAGACAACCAACAGAGTGGGAGAAAATATTTGCAAAATATACATCTGACAAAGGATTAATATCCAGAATATACAAGGAACTCAAACAACTTTACAAGAAAAAAACAAGCAACCCAATTAAAAAATGGGCAAAAGAGCTAAGCAGGAATTTCTCTAAGGAAGATATACAAATGGCCAACAAACATATGAAAAAGTGCTCAACATCACTCAGCATTCGGGAAATGCAAATCAAAACCACACTGAGATACCACCTCACTCCAGTTAGGATGGCTAAAATCCAAAAAGACTCT
>NW_007727717.1:210476-213359 GCF_000696425.1 Galeopterus variegatus | reverse complement strand
ACACATACACATAGTAACCCTTCTTACCTACAGTTTTGCTTTCTGCAGTTTCAGTTACCCACGGTCAATCAGAGTCTGAAAATATTAAGTAGGAAATTCTCGAGGTAAACCATTCATAAGTTTTAAATTATACACTGTTCTGAGTAGTGGAATGAAATCTTGCACTGTCCCACTCTGTGCAGCCCAGGACATGAATCATCCCTTTGTCCAGTGTATTTCAGCTGGATAGGCAGGCTACTTGCCCTTAGTTGCTGTTAAGGTTATCAGATCAACTGTTGCAATATTACAGTGATTGTGTTCAAGTAATTCTTATTTTACAAGAGTAGTAATGTTGGCGTGTTGTTATAATGTTTGTATTTTATTATTATTATTGCTAATCTCTTACTGTTCAACCACTGGGGGTCTTGGAATGTATTCTCTATAGATAAGGAGAGACTATGCAATGGAATATGGATGAACCTAGAGGACATTATGCTAAGTGAAATAAGAAAGACACAGAAAGAAAAAACTGCATGGTATTATTTATACGTGAAATCTGGAAAAAAAAAAAAAAAGGCCAAATACACAAAAACAGAGAGTAGAAATGTGGTTACCAGAAGCGGGGAGGGGGAGAAAATGGGAACATGTAGGTCAAAGGGTACAAACTTGCAGTTATATAGTATCAATAAATCTAGATATCTAATGTACAGCATGAGAACTATAGCTGATATAGTATTGTATATGGAAATTTGCTAAGAGTAGGTTTTAAGAGACTTACTACCAAAAAGAAAAAAAAAGGAGGTAACTATAGAAAGTGATGAATGTTAATTTTCTTACCTGTAGTAATCATTTCAATATGTATATCAAAACATCATGTTGTATACATTAAATATATACAATAAAAAATTAATTTAAAAATTCAGTGCAGTAAGGACAAACTACTTAACAAACAGTGCTGAAACAATTGTTTATCCAGAGGCAAGACTATCCAGAGGCAAGATAGCATCCTGGGGTCCTATGCAAGGGGCTGAGGCCAGTATCCCCCACCCAAAAACAGGCAATAGTGCATTCTGAAGACACNAATCTAGATATCTAATGTACAGCATGAGAACTATAGCTGATATAGTATTGTATATGGAAATTTGCTAAGAGTAGGTTTTAAGAGACTTACTACCAAAAAGAAAAAAAAAGGGGGGAACTATAGGAAGGGATTAATGGTAATTTTCTTACCTGTAGTAATCATTTCAATATGTATTTCAAAACATGATGTTGTATACATTAAATATATACAACAAAAATTAATTTAAAAATTCAGTGCAGTAAGGACAAACTACTTAACAAACAGTGCTGAAACAATTGTTTATCCAGAGGCAAGACTATCCAGAGGCAAGATAGCATCCTGGGGTCCTATGCAAGGGGCTGAGGCCAGTATCCCCCACCCAAAAACAGGCAATAGTGCATTCTGAAGACACTACTTCAATGCAGGTGGCACACCACAGACACCACCACAGCCACAGCTGCTGAAAAAGTGGCTCAACCCCACAGCAGCAGCCACTGCCACCATGCAGGTAGCCTGTTGGACACTTGACTGCATTGACACAAGGAGAGTCACCAGCAGATGCTGGAAAAAGAATACAATGTCTCTCTCCTCAAAGTCCACTCCAGAGTAATAGAAGAAGCAACTGCTCTATCAGATGACTCAACAATGTAGAGATACTAGAAATAAGAAGGCCCAAGAAAATATGACACTACCAAAAGAATACAGTAATTCTCAAATACCAGACCTTATAGAGTAAGAAACCCTTGAAATGACTGAAAAGGAATTCCCAGCAACAATCTTAAAGAAACTCACTGAGATACGAGAAGACTCAATTAGACAACATAATGAAATGAGACAAAAAATCCAGGATATGAAGGAAGAAATTTACAAAGAGATTAATACCTTAAAAAAGAATGTAGCAGAACTTGTGGAACCAAAAGATTCACTCAATGAAATAAAAACACAACTGATAGCTTAAACAGCAGATTAGAACAAGCAGAGAAAGAATTTCTGATCTTGAAGATAGTCTTTTTTTAAATGACCCAAGTGGATAAAAAAAAGAATTTTAAAAAATGAGGAAAGTGTAAGAGAGCTAGCAGACAACCTTAAGTATTTGAATCATGGATGTTCCAGAAGGGTAGGAGAAAGGAAAGGCATGGAAAACCTATTCAATGAAATAATAATGGAAAACTGCCCAGGCACAAGGAGGGACATGGACCTTCAGATCCAGGAGGCTCAAAGTTCCCCAAACAGATTCAACCCAAAAAGATTTTCTCCAAAACACATTATAGTCAAACTGGCAGAGGTCAAAGACAAAGAGTGAATCTTAAAAGAAGCAAGAGAAAAGCATCTAGTCATCTATAAGGGAGCCCACATAGACTAACAGCAGACTTCTTAACAGAAACACTACAGATCAGATGACATTGGGATGATATATTCAAAAATACTGAAAGAAAAAAACTGCCAGCCAAGAATACTATACCCAGCAAGGCTATCCTTCAGAAATGAGGGAAAAATAGTGTATTTTCCAGACAAACAAAAGCTGTGGGGGCCGACCCGGTGGCGCACTGGATAGTGCGCCACTTGGGAAGTGTGGCGGCACTCCCGCCCGAGGGTTTGGATCCCACATACAGACCGGTTCCCGCTCACTGGCTGAGCGGGGCACGGGAGCAACACAGAGGGTTGCGATCCCGTTGCCGGTCCCCGGTCCGGTACAGGCGCGACACTGAGGGTTGCGATCCATTGCCGGACACGGAAAAAGACAAAAGACAAAAAAAAAAAAAAAAAAAAAAAAAACGGGGGGGCTTCCCCCCCCAATCACCACCCCCAAAAAAAACCCTTAAGGAAGCCCTCCCCTTGGAAAC
>NW_007727717.1:206421-209739 GCF_000696425.1 Galeopterus variegatus | reverse complement strand
AAAAAAAAAAAAAAAAAAAAAAAAAAAAAAAAAAAAAAAAAAGCTGTGGGACTTCACCACCACATGACCAGCTCTACAAGAAATCCTTAAGGAAGTCCTGCATCTGGAATCCAAAAAACAGTAATAACTACCACAAATACGCAAGAGAGAACAAAACCGATGGGTAGAAAAAAAAATGCAAATGAGAAAGAGAAACTAGATCTTACCACCACAAAAAGCCATAGTGACAATGTAATAAGGCCTCTATTTTACTTCTGTTTTTAGTAATTTCAGTCTTCTCTCTTTTTTCTTAGATAAAGGTTTGCAAATTTTGTTGATCTTTTTAAAGAATCAAGTTTTGGTCTCATTGATTTTCTCTATCATTTTTAATTCCTTATTTCATATATTTTTGTTGTAATCTTTGTTATTTCCTACTAATATTTGCTTTTGGTTTAATTTTCTCCACTTTTTTTCTATTTTCTTAAAGTAGAAGTTTACATAACTGATTTTAGATTTTTGTTATTTATTTATTTTTTTTGTCTTTTGTCTTTTTCCGTGTCCGGCAATGGATCGCAACCCTCAGTGTTGCGCCTGTACCGGACCGGGGACCGGCAACGGGATCGCAACCCTCGGTGTTGCTCCCGTGCCCCGCTCAGCCAGTGAGCGGGAACCGGTCTGTATGTGGGATCCGAACCCTTGGGCGGGAGCGCCACCGCGCTTCCCAAGCGGCGCACTATCCAGTGTGCCACCAGGCCGGCCCGATTTTTGTTATTTTTGATATAGATGTTTGCAAGTATAAATTTTCCCCTGAGCACTGCATGAAACTTTGATATGATATGTTGTACTTTGATCTTTATCTCAGAGTACTCTCTAATTTCCCTGTGATTTTTCGTTTTACCAATTGTTTATTTAGGAGAGTGTTGTTTAATTTCCACACATTTTTTAGTTTTCTAAATTTCCTTCTATTATTGTGGTCAGAGAACATATTTTCTGTGATCTTTGTCTTTAAAAAAATAAGAAAAAATTAAAACCAACAAACAAAAAATTCATGGAAAGATTTCCATTATCTTTCAACTTTATTTTTTCATGAAATTTTTGTAGTACCCTGAGTTTATATTGTTTTATTGATTTTTTATGCAATTTATGTTGCTAAACTGAGATATTTAATTTATGTTCTTGATTTCCTTTTATCAAGAGGACTTGACTTGCTTAGACATTAATTTGCCTTTGAAGTTATTTATCTTACTCCATTGAAATTACTTTGATATTTGCATGCTTTTTGAAGACTTTAGAGAGCTATTTCAAATAATCGTAGAGATTATAAAATGAAATAAGCCTTATTTCTACATAATACTTTCTTATTCATATGTTATTCAGTTTATGGATTTGCTATTTGAATGAATAAATGTGCATATCCTTGTTATAAAAAATTTTATGAAAAGCAAAAAAAGGGGCCAGCCCATGGCTCATTTGCGAGAATGTGGTGCTGATAATATCAAGGCCAAGGGTTCAGATCCCTGTATAAGGATGGCTGGTTAGCTCATGTGGGAGAGCATGGTGCTGACAATACCAAGCAAAGGGTTAAGATTCCATTACTGGTCATCTTTAGAAAAAAAACAATATTGGTTATCCATATGCAAAAAATAAAATTTAATTGCATATATCTACAAAAATAAATTCCAGATTTATTACAGAGGTAAGAATGAAAAAGTACCATCTTTATGACATTTAAGAAAAGATTTCTTAGATAAGACAGAAAAAGCATGGGTAATGAAAGGAACTGACTGGTAACTGTATTGCTGTGAAAAATTTTCATATAGCAAAATAACGTTAGTAAAATCAAAAGGGATGCCATTAGCTAGAAGAATTTGCAATTGCAAATATTTAGTATCCAGAATAAATAAATAAAAGAGATAAAAATGTCAACAGGAAAACATGCAAATTATATGACTGTGCAATTTATTAAAAAATAAAACTGAATAACAAATCAGTGTACAAAAAAATCAGTATCATGGAATTACAAATTAAAAATGAGATCCCTTTTTATATCCATGTTAAAGCAAAAATTAAAAGTGTCATAATCACAAATTTTGTTGGAATTGTGTTTTTTTCATTGAAGCATTTTTTATAACAGCAAAAGTTTTTTTTTTAATTGAAACAATTCAATATGATTGCACGTATCTGGGGGTACAGCATTGAATATCAATACCTGTGTGCAGTATGTGATGTTCAAATCAGTATAATCAGTATATTCAATATTACATAATGCAATCTTTTTTTTGACACTTTACCAATTTCTCACTAAACCCCTCCCCACTCCCCCTTTACCACTTCTGGTGGCCTCAGTCCTGTTCTGTCCTTTTGAATGTTCAATAAATTATTGTGATTGTTGTGTCTTTCTTTCTTCCTTTTTCTTTTTTAAAATTTTATTTGTTTATTTTTTTAGCTCCCTGAGGATGTGTGGTATTTTTCTGTGCCTGGCTTATTTCATTTAACATATTTTTTCTAAGTTCATCCATGTTGCTCTGGATGGCAGTATTTCATTCTTTTTTATGCTGAGTAGTATTCCCCTGAATATATGTACCAAATTTTCTGTATCCAGTTGTTCATAGATGAATATTTAGGTTGGTTCCAACTCTTGACTATTGTAAATAGAGGTGCAAAATACATGGGAGTGCAAGTATCTCTTCAACATGATGATTTACATTCCTTTGGGCATACACCCAGCAGTGGGATTGCTGGATTATATGGCAGGTCTATTTGTAGTTGTTTGAGGAACCTCCATACTCTTTTCCATAATGACTACACAAATATACAGTCCTTTCAACACTGTAGCATTCTCCTTTTGCTGGCTTTTTTTTTTTTCTTTGATGATAGTTTAATTGGGGTGAGATTATATCTCAGTGTGGTTTTGGTTTGCAATTCCCCATTGCTTAGTAATGTTGAGCATTTTTCATGTGTCTGTGGACCATTTGTATACATTCCTCTGAGAAATGCTTATTCAGCTCTTTTGCCCATTTTAAAAATCAGGTTACTTGTTTTATTATTGTTAAATTGTTTGAATTCCTTGTATGATATGTTGTACTTTGATCTTTATCTCAGAGTACTCTCTAATTTCCCTGTGATTTTTCTTTTTACCCACTGTTTATTTAGGAGAGTTTAATTTCTTTTTGCCCATTGTTTATTTAGGAGTTGTTTAATTTCCACACATTTGTGAGTTTTCTAAATTTCCTTCTGTTATGGTGGTCAGAGAACATATTTTCTATGATCTTAGTTTTTTTTTAAAAAGAAAGAAAAAAATTTAAACAAAACAAAAAAGTTACTGGTAAGATTTCCATT
>NW_007727717.1:202159-206411 GCF_000696425.1 Galeopterus variegatus | reverse complement strand
TTTTTTTTTTTCTTTGATGATAGTTTAATTGGGGTGAGATTATATCTCAGTGTGGTTTTGGTTTGCAATTCCCCATTGCTTAGTAATGTTGAGCATTTTTCATGTGTCTGTGGACCATTTGTATACATTCCTCTGAGAAATGCTTATTCAGCTCTTTTGCCCATTTTAAAAATCAGGTTACTTGTTTTATTATTGTTAAATTGTTTGAATTCCTTGTATATTCTGGATATTAATCCGCTGTCAAAACATAGTTTGCAAACATTTTCACCCATTCTGTAGTCTGTCTTTTCACTATATTAATTGTTTCTTTTGCTGTGCAGAAGCTTTTAAATTTGATATAATACCATTTGTTTATTTTTTCGTTTGTTGCCTGTGATTTTAGGGTCTTCATGAATAAGTCTTTGCTTAGTTCTACTTCCTGAAGTGTTTCCCCTATGTTTTCTACTAAGAGTTTTATAGTTTCAGGTCTTATATTTAAGTCTTTAATATGTCTTTAGTAGATTTTGGTATATGGTGAGAGGTATAGGTCTAGTTTCATTCTTCTACATATGTATATCCAGTTTTCCCAGCACCATTAGTCCTTTCCCCAGTGTATTTTCTTGTTGCCTATGTCAAAGATCAGTTGGCTGTAAGTATGTGGGTTGATTTCTGGATTCTCCGTTCTGTTCTATTGGTTTGAGTGTCTGATTTTTATGCCAGTACCATGCTGTTTTAGTTACTATAGCTTTGTAGTATAATTTGAAGTCAGCTAGTGTTATGCCTCCAGCTTTATTTTATTTTATTTTTTTTTGCTCAGGATTCTTTTGGCTATTGGGGTCTTTTTTTCTTCCATTTGAATGCTAGTATTGTATTTTCCATTTCTGTGAAGAATGTCATTGATATTTTGATGGGGATTGCATTGAACCGGTAGAAAGCTTTGGGTTGTATAGACATTTTCACAATGTTAATTCTTCCAATCCAAGAGCATGGAATGTCTTTCCATCTTTTTGTGTCCCCTGTAATAAATTTTAGCAGAGATTTGTAGTTCTCACTGTAGGTTTATCCTTCACCTCCTTGGTTAGATTAATTCCTTGGTATTTTATTTTTTGGGTGACTGTTGTAAATGGGCTTACTTTCTTGATTTCTTTTTCTGATAATTTGTTATTTGAATATAAAAAGTACTGATTTTTGCATGTTGATTTTGTATCCTGGAACTTTACTGAAATTGTTTATCAGCTCTAAGAATTTTTTGGTAGAGTCTTTGGGTTTGTCTTTGTATAGGATCATGTCAACTGCAAAGAGGGACAGTTTGACTTTGTATATTCCAATTGGATGCCTTTTATTTCTTTCTCTTGCCTGATTGCTCTGGCTAGTATTTCCAATACTATGTTAAATAGGAGAGGTGAGAGTGTATGTCCTTGTCTTGTTCCTGTTCTTAAGGGAAAAGCTGAAAAGCTTTTTTATAATTCAGGATGATATTGGCAGTGAGTTTGTTGTATATGGCTTTTATTGTGTTGAGATAATTTTCTTCTTTATCTAATCTGCTGAGAGTCTTTATTTTGAAGGGATGTTGAATTTTGTCAAATGCTATTTCTTCATCTTTTGAAATAATCATATGGTTTTCATCTTTGATTTGGTTGATGTGGTATATCACACTTATTGATTTGCATTTGTTGAACCATCCTTGTATCCCAGGGATGAATCCCATTTCATCATGGTGTATAATTTTTTTGTGTGTGTTGCTGTATTCTGTTTGCTAATATTTTGTTGAGGATTTTGGGGTCTATTTTCATCAGAGATATTGGCCTTTAGTTTTCTTTTTTTTGTTGTTCTATCTTTGTCTGATTTTGGTACCAAATGATGCTGGCCTAATAGAATGAGTTTGGGAGTATGACCTCGATTTCAGGTTTTTGGAATAGTGGGAAGAGAATTCCTATTAATTCTTCTTTAAGGGTTTGGTAGATTTCAGCAGTGAAGCCATCTCGTACTGGGCTTTTCTTTGTTGGGACACTACTGATCACTACTTCAATCTTGTTGTTTGTTGTTGGTCTGTTCAGGTTTTCTATTTCTTCTTGGTTCAGTCTTGGTATTTTGTACATATCCAAAAATTTATCCATTTCCTCCAAGTTTTCAAATTTGTTGGTGTATAGTTGTTTATAATAGTCTTTTATGATTCTTTGTATTTCGGTGTATCAGTTGTAATATCTCCTTTTTCATATATGATTTTTGTTATTTGGGTTGTCTCTCTTTTCTAGTTAGCCTAGCTAATAGTTGGTCTATTTTGTTCATCTTCTCAAAAAAATCAACTTTTTATTTCATTGATCTTTTGTATCATTTTTTTGGTCTCTATTTTTATTTAGTTCTGCTCTGATTGTAAATATTTTTTTCCATCTACTAATTGTAGGATTGGATTGTTCTTGGTTTTCTAGTTCTTTGGAGTAAAGCATTGGGTTGTTTATTTGAAGTCATCATGTTCTTTTGATGTAAGCATTTATTACAATAAACTTCCCTCTTAGTACTTCTTTTCAGTATCACATAGGTTTTGGTATGATGTGTCTTTATTTTCATTAGTTTCAATAAATTTTTTGATTTCCTGTTTAATCTTTTTTTGGATCCATAGGTCATTCAGGAACATATTTGTTTCCCCTCTGTTTGTATAGTTTCCAGAGTTTCACTTGTTATTGATTTCTAGTTTTAATCCAGCGTAGTCTGAAAAGATACTTGAAATGATTTCAATTATTTTAAATTTGTTGATATATTATTTGTGACCTAACATGTGGTTTATCCTAGAGAATGATCCATGTGCTGATGAGAAGAATGTATACTCTGTAGTTGTTGGATGGAATGTTTCATAGATATCTGCCAAGTCTGATTGGTCTAAGGTGTAGTGTAATTCCTGTGTTTCTCTGCTGATTTGTTGCTTACATGATCTGTCCAATGCTGAGAGAAGGGTGTTCATGTCCCCAACTATTGTGTTGGGTCTGCCTGTTTCTTTATGTCTAATAGTGTTTGCTTTATATATTTGGGTGGTCTATTATTGGGTGAATGTATGTATTTATGATTGTTATGTTTTCTTTCTGGATAGATCCCTTTATCATCATCTAATGGCCTTCTTTGTCTCCTTTCATGGTGTTTGGTTTAAAGTCTATTTTATCCAATATATGAATAGCTACTCATACTCATTTTTGTTTTCCATCTGTGTGGTATAACTTTTTCTATCCCTTCACTATTAGTCTGTGTGAGTCTTTACAGGTGAGGTGAGTCTCTTGAAAATAGCACATAATTAAGGTCTAGGTTTTTAATCCAATCAGTCAGTCTATGTTTTTTCAGTGAGGAATTTAATCCATTTACATTTAGGGTTGTTATTAAAAGGTATTATCTTACTCCTGGCATTTTTTGATTTTCATTTGGATGAAAATGAAAATTTTGTTCCTTTCTTTCCCTTTCTCATTTGCATTTTTGTTCTACCAGTGGATTTTCTTCTTTCTAGTGTATTCATGGTAGTGACAATCATTTTGGGGGTTCCAGGTGCAGGACCTCCTTGAAGATTTCTTGTAGGTCTGTCTGTGTTGTTAAATCCCTCAGTTTTAGTTTGCCTTGGAAATACACTATTTCTCTTTCATTTCTGAAGGATAGCTTTGCTAGATGTAGTATTCTTGGCTGGAATTTTTTTTTTCTTTCTTTATTTTGAATGTACCATCCTGTTCTCTCCTGGCCTGTAGAGTTTCTGTTGAGAAGCCTGCTCTTAGTCTGATGGGCACTCACCTATAGGTGATGATGCTTTTTTCTTGCTGTTTCTAGGGTTCTCTTTTTGTCTTTGAATTTTGCTATAATGTGTCTCAGAAAGGACCTTTTTGAATTGAATCTTTTTTGAGACCTTTGAGCCTGCTGGATCCAAAGGTACATGTTTCTCTCTGTACCTGAGAAGGTTTTCACTATTATTTTGCTGAATATGTTCTCAACACATTTTCCTTTCTCCTCCTCTTCTGGAACACCCATAATTCAGATATTTGTGTGGTTAAGGTTGTCTGATAGATCTCTTAGGTTTTCTTCATTTTTTAAAATTCTGTTTTCTTTTCTTTCTTACCTTTTTTTTTTTTTTTTTTTTCCTGGGTAACTTCAAAAATACTGTCTTTGAGATCAGAAAGTCTCTCTTCTGCTTGCTGTAGCCTACTGCTTAGGTTCCTTGTGGGTTTTTTTTTATTGCATTGAATAAATCCTTCAGTTCCATGAATACTGCTTCATTCTTTTTTAAGGTATTAATCTCTTTGTA
>NW_007727717.1:201174-201934 GCF_000696425.1 Galeopterus variegatus | reverse complement strand
TTTTTTAAAATTTTTTTTTTTTTTTTTTTTTTTTTTTTTTTTTTTTTTTTTTTTTTTTGCCTGGGTAACTTCAAAAATACTGTCTTTGAGATCAGAAAGTCTCTCTTCTGCTTGCTGTAGCCTACTGCTTAGGTTCCTTGTGGGTTTTTTTTTATTGCATTGAATAAATCCTTCAGTTCCATGAATACTGCTTCATTCTTTTTTAAGGTATTAATCTCTTTGTAAATTTACTCCTTCATATCCTGTACAGATTTTGCCATTTTGTTGTGTCTTTTGAGTCTTCTTGTATCTCATCAAATTTCCTTAAGATTTTTGCTCAGAATCCTTTTCAGTCATGTCAAGGGTTTCCTGCTCTATGAGGTTTGGTACTTGAGAATTATTGCATTCTTTTGGTGGCTGTGGTGGGGCTCCCACATAGTGGTGGTGTCTGCAGCAGCAGTGGTCTGCTCACACCAGAGTGCTCCATGGTCTTACCAGCTCTATTCTGGGGCTGTCCTTGGCTCATGAGATCCCTGCACTTCTGCCATCTCAAATTTCTTTTTTGTATGAACTAGAAAATTTGGAAGAATTTTGCACAGATTAGATTCTGGCTCTGTCAATTTTAAACTTTGTTACTCCTCCACTACCCACATTTATGGTGCAATATGATCTAGATCTGTTTCCTCATGTCATGAAGTTCGGGTGATTCCACACACAGTGGGTATTAGTAAGAATTATAAACACAAAAATATGTCTCTTAGTACAATCTAAATATGCACTA
>NW_007727717.1:195019-200207 GCF_000696425.1 Galeopterus variegatus | reverse complement strand
CCTCCACTACCCACATTTATGGTGCAATATGATCTAGATCTGTTTCCTCATGTCATGAAGTTTGGGTGATTCCACACACAGTGGGTATTAGTAAGAATTATAAACACAAAAATATGTCTCTTAGTACAATCTAAATATGCACTGTTTTAACCCATTTCTGTGGCTTATAACAAAATACATGGAACTGGGTGATTTATAAAGAAAACAAAATTTTTTGCTTACAGTTTCTGAGGCTGGGAAGTCCAAAGTCCATTTGGTGGTGGTGACAGTGACCCAGGGGTCTCACATTGCAAGATGGTGGAAACAAGAAAGAGACAGACTCTCCTCTCTCTTTTTTTAAAGTCCTCAGAACCACACCCCTGACCACTATTTTTAATCCATTCACTAGGGCATGGTCCTACGATCTCATCACCTCTTCAAGGCTCCACCTTTCCATTACCAAAATAGGATTTCCCACCTTCTTAAAAGTCACAGTGGGGACCGAGTTTCTAATACATAAAATTTGGTGGCTTCAAGCTTTAGTGAGTTTTACGGGCACATAATTCAATGCACTTCATATACCCAACCCAACCTTTCCTTAACTGAATCCCCAAAGTGTCTGAGGCCATTCAATCAACACCGAAACAAATGAAAGTGTAATTGAGGGGAAGTTCTAGTGGAGAGAGAAAATAGCCTCTTTTTATAGAAATTAAAATACCTTACTTTTGCAACTTTTGTAAAAATACATGACCATGTATGGGCCCATGTAATGGGGTCTCTGACGTTTTAAGCTTCAGTAGCTTCATGGTAAATCCATCTCTAATTACAGGATATTAAATGAAATCATTAGGAGGATTAAAAAAATAGACTCTCAGTTGAGCTTTCAGGTATGATTTCTAAAGCTGCACTTCAGAATGGACTACTGAGGCCATCTCTTTTATGATCCAGAAGCTGCTAGCCATAGAACTGAAGCACACACTACCATGAACAGGAAGCTGCCACAGTCAGGTAACCATCACAGCATTATGACGCTATTGGTGCTGCTGCCAGTTCCAGACCCACAGCAGGTCCATAACGATTTAGAATAACAAAATGGATACTCCATGTCTTGCCTCTCAAACATTGCACAGTGAGTGGACTTTAGGACTTCTTCCATCACTGTAAAAGAATCCAATACCTCTGTGAACATGCTTATGATTAGCAGAGGCAGTTCCTTGCTCTTAATTCCATGCTGGAAACTTCACGATTGTCTTTGATTGGCCAAACCTCAATCATACATGTATCTCTTGCTGTGAGGGAGTCTGATAAATATAGTTTTTTGCTATTTAGATACTGATTTTCAGAAGGCACACAAGATGGAGTATTGAATAAATAGTGTTCACCTATGTATTGAATGCAAAACAAGACATAATAATAGGTAACATTTATTGAATACTTGCTATGCCCTCATCCAAAAAAGTGGGAAGAAAAAAAAACTGAACTGTTTATCAAAAGGAGAATGGATAAACAAATAAACTTGTTTATTCATGTAATGAAATACTATTCAGCAGTTAAAATAAATGAACTAGAGCTACAGATATCAACAGGAGTATATCTTAGAAGCATAGTGTTGAGTTCATAAAAAGCAAGTTGCAGAAGGATTCCTAATGAATGATGTTGTTCATGTAAATTTAGAACAGAGGAAATCTATGCAAATAGATACATGTATAATAGAAGTACAGAAAAGGGGTTGGGAATTATAAATACCAAATTTAGGATGGTGGTAACTGATGATATAAGGAAGTATATATAGGAGTTCTTTGATTGTATCCAGGTTTAAAACCACATAGCTTACTCCCAGGGGCACTATTCGCTTTGAATATAATATGTCATTCTCAGGGGCATCATTTACTTTCTGCTCTAAGAAGAACAGTGCCTTCTGCAATTTTTCAACATGGTATCTCTGAGTTTACTCATAATCCTTTATATTTTTAAGCTGGGTGATATGGGTATACCAGTATTTACATTATAACATTCTCTACACATTTGTAAATAAAAGAAAGATTTTAAAAGAAAATATTTTTTTCTTTTAAAACCAAAACACAAAGTTCTAATTACCATCCATGAAATCCAAATCCTGCGTATCCTGATCTGGAAAAAATCACCTCTCAAATCTGTGAATTTGATAGTCGAGCTCCACTTTGCATCTCTTATCCTTAGGATTCCATATTGGAAGACTATATACACACTTTTATTCTGTAATATTCTTCATTTTAGCAGCTCATTGTCATTGATGGGCCAAAAAGACTTGAAGAGAGTTAACTGAAATTGTGTGATAAACGATCCAGGTTCTAATTAAAAATTTTAAGAATTGACTCATGGCATGTTTACTAAAAATTTTGAGGTTTTTGATTTTTACTGGAATTACTATTAAGACTCAATACAGGATTCCAATAGTTAAACAATTTTTTAGTTGATTTTTTTTTTTGTTTGCACATTGTTCTGAAATACAACAACAATAATCATTTCTAACATTTACTGAGTACTTAGTATGTGCTGGGCTCCGTTCTAAGTTCTTATATACATAATTCACTTAAACTTTACAACAATAGGAGGTAGGTACTATTTTTTAGCTCCATTTTACAGATAAAGAAATTGAATAATGAAGGTAATAAAGAACTTGTCCTAGATCACATGGCCAAAAAAATGATAGAGCTGAATCCAGGTACAGCTGACTTCAAAGCTTGTGTAAACAGTCCATCTCTGGAATGTTCCCTATGACAACTTTTCATTCAGGTGCTGCAGAAGTGTTTCCCCCTCTTTCCTCCCATCCCCTGGCCCCCAGATTTATGCACCTTAAGTCTTTAGTAACCAGGAGATATAATTTCTGTCCAGGGAAGAAAGTCATTCCAGAATATCAAGTTGAAGATTAGTCAGTAGATGGAAAGAGGAAATTCTAATGTTACTCTGGAATTCAGTAAAATTTATATACACCCATACACACACATATATTTACATTCTCTTTAAAATGAGGATGTCTAAGTATTAATTTCAAATTATTCACATAGTCTGTTAATATAGCCTTTTAAAAATTCCAAACCTATCTCTCATTCTGTTTTGTGGTTTGTATAATTGCTTGACCACTTCTGAAATGATTCCCCAAAGCTACACTGAAGAACCCACCTCAAACATTACCATCTAGTGCCTTTGTCAGAGACAAAGACTTCTGGCAAGGAGCAAAGTGTATTCATGGGAATATTATGTTTTCAAAAAACAAACA
The DNA here is from genome assembly GCF_000696425.1 of Galeopterus variegatus. Lineage (NCBI taxonomy): Eukaryota > Metazoa > Chordata > Mammalia > Dermoptera > Cynocephalidae > Galeopterus > Galeopterus variegatus. Next base: position 196,969 of record NW_007727717.1, on the reverse strand, counting down.
AATATAAGCAGTGAGACCTTGTGTCCTGTGTCAAAGATTTGGGGTATTTTCTGTATCATTTTCATGGGTGTGGGTCAAAGGCTGTCCATTTTCATAGTTCATTTTCGAGAGATTAAAAAGGATTTCTCTGAATGCTGACAGAGAAGGAAAACACACAGAGGCCCTTAACACTCAGCCTTGGCCCCGAAGCAGCAGACAGGGGGGTTAGAGGTTGCTGTAGCAATGACCTGCATCACATAATGCCTCCCATCTGTCCACAGATATGTAAGTTTGCTCAAATGTTTTGCTAGAAGTTAATTAAATTTTAATATAGTCCAGCCCATCAGCATTTGCCAGACTGTTTGCAGTTTCTAAAATACCAAATCCATTAGCTGTTTGATGTATGCAGATATATAAGTATCTGGTGCCATTTGGGTGATACTAACAGATACGGATATAACTAATAAAGTAGGCACTGCAGGGCTCTTGATGATGATGATGCAGGTGATGTCTGTAGGTTTGTATTGAGTGTGTCTTTTCTAGCTGGTTCATAGTTACTGAATGCTTGCTGACTGAATAGATTGCCAGTCTACTGTCAACTTTACGTTTCATGGTAGAATGTTAGCTTGCCATAAGCACCATTTGTCATGAGAAATTCAGTCTTGGAACTTCTCTGAGATCCTGAGAAAACTATCTATTGCATATTAGAGATTCCATGCTGGATAACAGTGGCTTTCTTAGGCTGAATTATTCATATGCTTAGCTGGAAGATGCTGTATACTAAAGCTTGGTGATTTCATCTTTTGATTTAGGGGTAGGATTTGTAAGAGACTAATTTTATTCCTTGACTTAAGCTGAGAAAGGATTTGGGTTTTTAATATCCATTTTTGGCATCACTCTGTCAATGGATGGAGTTTCTCTTCTTGCCCAGTCTCATAAGCAACTGTTCCATTCAGATGCCATTTGTTAATATAATACATTTTCAACTTGTTTGTTCCAGTACAAAATGTGTTTCACATATATTGAAAGGTCAAGAAATAATATCCTCTCTTTTATATTTTAGCATGTGCAAAATTCATTATAGTGTTATCATGTGATTTCATTTCATTTTTATTTTAAAGGAAAATAACAACATCGAAGACATCCTGAAATAGCATTCGTATGGCAGGTCCCTGGCTTTCTGGTTCTGATTCCATGCTTAATTGTGCCAAATCCAGCCAGGAGAGGAGAATGAGTTGCAGGTGTCATGGAATTCCAGTGTTTCACTTGCACTGGGTAACCCTAAGACGAATTTCCGTATGTGAAGCCAATTTTGATTTGTCCAAAGAAAGCATCCCTGAGTCTCAAGCTAAAAATAAAGTATTTGGTTGTAGGAGAGGATGAGCCCAGCCATTGGTAACCCAGCAGGAAATTCTTCCCTGAGAAATTGTGATTATTTTCACATGTAAGGAAATGGACAAATGAATATCATTTTCAAACCTCTGTCTGACTAAACACACTAACCAGAAATTCATCTACCTACATCTTTTTAAAAGAAATCCAGTGGAGCTTTGACAGCATGTGAGCTACTTCCATTGACCTTCTTTCATTGGATGTTTCTCACACTTATTTGCTCTCTATTTTCATGTTTATAAAATGTGTTCCCAAGCCCCTTAGAATAAAATCGACAATAGTGCCCAGGGCTCCAGTGAAAGATTCCCAGTGGGAGGGTCTGAGCCTTTTGTTCCAGAGGATCTAATAGAGTGTGAAACTGACACAGAATTGGAGGACCATTCAGCTAAAATTAAAGTCTTTGTTACTTCATTAGTTGAACTTGAACTTCACATTTCTGAAGTTCTGCTAGGTTACTTTCTCTAAAATTCTGATTTAATCAAGGTGAACAGTGAAGCTCATTAAAAGCTGTCCTCTCTCACATTTCACACACACACACACACACACACACACACACACACACACACACACACACACACA
>NW_007727717.1:190790-194489 GCF_000696425.1 Galeopterus variegatus | reverse complement strand
CACACACACACACACACACACACACACACACACACACACACACACACACACACACATAAAAAGAGATTGCGAAACATCCCATTTTTTGGCACAGTTAACAATCTTGATTCTTTCCTTGATAAAATTTTTGGGAAGTTGACTTGAATATTGAATGTAGATTATTCTTGATAATTAAAGAAGGTTTTTTTTGTTTTTGTTTTTTTAAAAATTCTGACAGAGACTTCCTTTTATTTTACCAGCTTATCAACTTCCTCAGTCCCATTGGGAAAGGTGAAGGGTTAACAGCCAGGCCTTTATCTGATAAATGAGCTAATGTGATTACATAAAATTTATTTTATCATATTTGATTTGGGGAAACTATTGAAAATGAGAGGAAACCTTAGACTGTAAATCTTATCTCCTAACTTTTATATCAGTCTTGGCCTTTCTTATTTCTAATATAAGCTCATTTTTTGCTTTCTTCAGTTAGCAGGAAAAAGGTGAGAAAATTAAAATATACCAACACACTAGGATTGAGGATATGCAGATAGATGGCTCTGATATTTCTATGTCTTGATAATACAGTTCTTTTATATTTCCAAATTGCAACAAGAACTTATTGCAAAAAAGCCAATGAAACTTTGTCAGATTTTGATACAACAATTCTAACTATTAAATTTTTTCTTCTCTTTAAGTATGGAAAATTTTCCTCTTCCTTCTCTTTTACTGTTCCAGTCATCAAAATATATGATCTCAAATCCTTTTCTATTATCTTTCTATGTGAAGAATAGCAGGGAAAATTAAAGAATAGCTCAATCAACTGAAAAGAAAATTTCTTTTCATATTTTTTGAGGTTTTATTATGTTCTTTGTATGACACAGAACTCCCTATATCATTTAACTTTGGAGGTACAAACTCTTGCTACTTAGCATGGGACTCTCTAATTTTAAGTAAATTAGATGCATAATAGGCTGTTACTGTTTTATTACTCTAATCAGAACATATGTTTAGGGTAACAACAGTGAATGGGGCAATGAACTATGAACATGCCTTTGGGTAAGTTAGCATCAAATTCAGATTTTGAAAAGTTTTAATACAAAAACACCAACTTATCCCAAATCAAAGAACCAACATACAAGCAAACAAACAAACACAGACCTTTAGAAAATGCTTCGAAGACACTTAGTGGGTCGTGGTTCTTTACCTGGTGGAGTACCGAAACCTTCATCCCTGAAGGGTCTGAGCCATTTCTAGTCTTGCCTGGATTTGGTTGTTGTAATTTTCCATTGACCTTAATTACAGGGCATGGTAGTACCAAGAGATGCCCTAAAGGATCTGCTGTATTCCAGATATAATCTTCCTCACCTCCATTGTGAAGCAGTGGTCCAACTTCCCCTTGGTGGTCTGGGTCAGTCACCCCAGCCAACACTGTAACTCCTTTCTTAGCCTATTGACTCAGAGGCATGAGGAGCCCAAAGTGGCCAGGTGGCAGCCTTAACTTCCAGTTCAATGGGATCATTTTTGTGGCTCCTGATGGAACCTAGACCTCTAGGCCAGCAGAGCATAAAGTTGCAGGGACAAGAAGCAAAAATTTTGCTAGTGGGTCCCTAGTGGTAATGGAGAGTGGTGCCAGTTCCATTTCCACCCCTTGATGCCTGGACCTGTGAATCCTGGCTATGGGAGAGACAGTACCATATATTGGGCACTGATTTAGAGCATGTACAGCCTTCTGGAGAACCTTGCCCCAGCCCTGCAAGGTATTGTCACCTAGCTGGTGCTGTAACTGTGATTTCAAAAGGCCATTCCACCATTCTATCAAACCAGCCACTTCAGGCTGATGGGGAACATGATAACACCAGTGAACTCCATGAGCATGAGCCCATTGCCACACTTCCTTAGCTGTGAAGTGAGTTCCTTGGTCAGAAGCAATGCTGTGTGGAATGCCATGATGGCGAATAAGGCATTCCATGAGTCCACAGATGGAAGTTTTGGCAGAAGCATTTTGTGCTGGGAAGGCAAATCCGTATCTAGAGTAAGTGTCTATTTCAGTAAGGACGAAACACTGCCCCTTTCATGGTGGAAGCTGTCCAGCATAATCAAACTGCCACCAGGTGGCTGGCTGATCACCCCACTCTGGTACCAATTTTCTGTATTAGTCTGTTTTGTGTTGCTTATAACAAATACTTGAAAATGTGGAAGTGGCTTTGGCTGGGTGTTGAGGAGAGGCTGGAGAAATTTGGAGGAACAGGCTAGAAAAAGCCTAGATCCTAGTGAAAGTTTAGTAGACAAGAAAACCAGGGAAAGTTTTAGAGATTGGTTAAATGGTGGTGAGCAGAATGTTGATAGACATATGGGCTGTAAAGACCATTCTAGAGAGTTCTCAGATAGAAATAAGAAGTTTTTCAGAAACTTGGGCAAAGATCACCCATGCTGTGAACTGGAAAGGAATTTGGCTGTGTTGTGTCCATGCCCTAGGACTTTGTGGAAGTTGGAACTTAGGAGTTGTGAACCAGAGTACCTGGCAGAAAAAAATTTTTAAGCAGCAAAGCATTAAGGAAGCTGCATGGCTACTTTTAACAGCCTACTCTGAGTTATGGCGGCAAAGGCATGACATAAAGCCAGAATTTAAAAGAGAAGCAGAGCATAAAGATTTAGAAAATTTGCAACTTGGCCATGTGGTAAAGAAGCAGACAAGACGCAATGGTGCAGCCCAGTGACCATTAGCTAAGAAGCTTAGTGTAAAAGAAAAGGATTATTAAGAAAAGGAGAAAAAGGCCCTGAAGGCATTGCAGAAGCCTTTGGGGCCAACCCTTCCATTTCAGGTCCAAAGGCCTAGAGAGACAAAGTGGTCTTGGGGACCAGGCCCAAGGCACCTTCCATGGACTAGCTGCCCAGGGCCACCTTGAGAAGCTGCTTCCAGCACCAGCACCCCAGCTGCTTTGGCTGCTCCAGCTGTGGCTAAATTGGTCCCAGGTGTGGCTGGACCCACAGCTTTGGAAGATACAAGCCAGAAGCCTTGGCAGCATCCATGTGGTGTTAAGTCTTTAGGCTCACAGAATGCTAGAGCTGTGGAGGCATGGGATCCTCCACCCCGATTTCAACAGATGTATAGAAAAGCCTGCAGACCCAGGAAGAGATCTGTCACAGGGGCAGATTCACCCATAGAGCCTTCACTACAGCAATGCTGAGTGGAAGCATGGGGTCAGACTGCAACAGAGAAACCCTATTAGTGCCACGCCTAGTGGAACCATGAGAGTGGGACCGCCATGGAGCTACCAGAGTGGAACCCAGCCTGGGAGAGCTGAAGTGTGGCTTGCAAGCAGGAAAGTCATAGGAGTGGAGCTGCCCAAGGACTTGGGGACCCAACCCCCACACCAGTGTGCAGAGGAGGTGGAACATGGAGTCAAGGTACATGATTCACCAGCTTTGAGATTTAATGACTGCCCTGCTGGGTTTCTGACTTGTTTGGGACCTGTTATCCCTTTCTTTTGGAATTGGAATATGTACCCTAAGTTTGTCCCACCGTTGTTATCTTGGAAGTAGATAACTTGTATTGATTTCACAGATGGGACTTTGAACTTTGGACTCTCTGAGTTGAAACACGTTAAGACTTCAGGGATGGGGCCGGCCCGGTGGCGCACTGGATAGTGCACCGCTTGGGAAGCGTGGCGGCGCTCCCGCCCGGGGGGTCGGGTCCCACATACAGACTGGGTCCCGCTC
>NW_007727717.1:186948-190363 GCF_000696425.1 Galeopterus variegatus | reverse complement strand
CCGAGGGTTGCGATCCCATTGCCGGTCCCCGGTCCGGTATGGGGGCAACACTGAGGGTTGCGATCCGTTGCCGGACACGGAAAAAAGACAAAAAGACAAAAAAAAAAAAAAAAAGACTTCAGGGATGGAATAAATGTATTTGTATGTGAAAAGGACATGTGTTTTGGGGGGCTGGGGTGGAATATAGTAGATTGAAGTATATCCCCCCAAAACTCACTGAGGCTTGAATTGTCTCCCAAGATTTATGTATTAGAAACTTAGCCCCCACTGTGACCGCTAAGAGGGTGGGAAATCCTATTATGGCAATTGAAAGGCGGAGCCTTAAAGAGGTGATTGGATTGTAGGACCGTGCAGTAGTGAATGGATTAAAAATGGTGGTCAGGGGCGTGGTTCCGAGGGCTTTAAAAGGAGAGAGTCTGTCTGTCTCTTTCTCTCTACTTCCACCATCTTGCAATGTGAGACCCCTGGGTCACTGTCACGACCATCAGATGGACTTTAGACTTCACAGCCTCAGAAACTGTAAGTGAATAAATTTCATTTTCTTTATAAATCACCCAGTTTCAGGTATTCTATTATAGCAACACAAAGTGGATTAATACTCCAACTGTTTATTTTATGAGGTTAAATTTCAGTAAGACGGTTAAATCTATATAAGGGAAACATGTAGACTGCAACGCATTGAGATCAACTGAATGAACGAGCACACCAGTGGTGGAGACACTGGTTGTTCACCACAATCCATTTTTCTCTTGGTCCCATAACCAGGCTACATTTCCTGGCTTCCATTGCAGTTAGGTGTGGCTATGAGACTAAGTTCCAGCCCATGGAAGAGCTTAAAAGATGTGTGCCACTTCTAGTCTAGGCCCATAAAAATTCTCCTAAGAGTGATTGTCCATGTGCCTTCCTTCTTCCTGTTGGAAGCAATGCAGATGGCCACCCTGACCATAAGCAGAAGTTGGCACAGCCTCATTCACCTGAGTGACTGAGTGACTTGAGCTGTCCTGCTGACCTTATCACCAGAACTGAACTTCTATTCTGTTGAGCCTCTACGTACATGGTCTATTCATTACTGCAGCCCAGACTGCCTGAACTGATACAGCACCTACCACGCCGCGGGAATGCGGGACTCTCAGCCTTCCGTCAGGAAGACTCACAGACTATGGGTGATACATGACCATCTATATCGGCACCAAGTGAGGATTCCTGGAGTCATTATCATCTTAACTCTTAGTGAGGCTTACTTTCTTTCTTTGTATTTAGCTAAAAAGTCAATAGAAATAGAAGTCTAATAATTTCCTTCCTGGATGCTGGGATATGTTACACTTCACTCAGTAAACTATTGCTTTAAGAAACTTGACTCTTTGGGTTTTACATTTCTTCATTGGGTCAACTTTGTAACTACTATAAAACAACAGTGTAAAGTAAGAGTTTGGCATTGTTAGGAATGCGTTATTCTGTAAAAAGAGGAAAAGAGATCTGATTCTCATTCCATTGTCCTGGCAACAGAAATAAAAGCAGTGTGAAATGTAGCTTTCATTTTATTTTCTGTTGTTCATGTGCCCTTATATGGGACTTCCTGACTGACCTTATTCCGTACGGTCCTCAGTTGTTAATTTGCCCTGTGCAAAGTTTTCCTGTTGTTACCATTTTACTTCTTTTCTTTTCTTTCTTTCTTTTTTTTTTTTTATAACCAAGCGATGGGAAATAGAGCCCCACCTGAGTTCCATTTCTATTTGGTGTGAGACTGGGCAACCTGATCCAGCACAGATCTGACTCTCCCTCTCACTGGGGTTAGTTTTTGCTTGTGAAAGAATGTTGTCTAAGTTAGCCCTACTCCCTGCCCTCCCACCCACGGAATAAATCACAAATGCAGAAGAGAGCTGCAATCCAGTTGATACACTGCCACTAAATAGCTTCATCCTATTTTCCTGGCTCCTTCCCTACCTGCCCATCTTCATCTTATGTGTACTGATATTAAGCAAATCTATAACCATCCAAAGCAGACAGCACTTTTAAAACAAGTAGGGCAGGCTGAATCTCTACACCCTGTTTGACAGAATTAAAACTGATGAGAAAGTGAAACATTACTTCAAATGTTTGCTTAAGGATCGGGAAATTGGGCCCAGCCCCTCTGTATTGCCAAATATTACATGGAGCATCGTAAAATCAAATTCTCACATCTTGTTGTCCTCCCATTAGATCACATTAAACTCTGGCAGTGAGGCCAGCCCGCCTTGGTGGTTTTCTGATTTGTGGTTTGCACTTGGCTCTCCTCGCAGGCTTTAAAAATAATTTTATTTTGTGAACAGTCAGTGATAGTCAGACTCTAGAGTAAACTCGCTTGAGCCAACATTTGCAGTAATAACATTTCACATTATCAAGAGTTTCCTGAAGGACTGCAAAGAATGAAAACAAAGAGCTTTTCTGGTGTGGTTGTTTTTTCTCAGATGCTGGTAACCTCCCGTGTAGAGAGGCTGTGAATTTAAGCTTTGAAGGGCTCCTACAAGCATCTACAGTTCTTTGCCTTTAAGGTGAAACTAGAGAACTGGAACAGATTTGGGTTTTCTTGTTTCCTGGCTGGTTGAATATGTAACTGAGTCTCTCTTTTTCTTCTTCTGGGTGATTTTTCTGATTATCTTGTTCAATCTTTTGTCGCGTGGGAGGTGGAGGGTGGTGGGCTGGGGAGAGGTTGCCCTGGGTCAAGGAAAGGAAGGTTGAATTTAGGTAAGTTCAGCTAAGTATTCTAAATAAGGACTTTCTCAGTGCTCTTCATAGAGTTTCTTTTAATCAAAAAGTATTTGTGCTGCTTGTATAAAGGAAATGAAATAAGATCTTTAGAACAAAGCATGCAGCTGCTTTCCTAGATCGTTTGATGATGGTAGGGGTGACGAAAATGTCATTATGATTATGATAACTCATTAATGAAAACAATAGGTAAAGGAGCTTATGAAATTAAAAATAAATGTCAGATAGGTATACATTGCCTTGAACTGTTTTCAGATTCAATTTTTAAAATATTCACTTTATTTTTTATTTTTAAATATGGTAAAATATACATAATAAAATTTACCATTTTAACCATTTTTAAGTGTACAGTTCAGTGTCCTTAAGCGTATTCACTCTGTTGTACCACCAATACCATCCATGCCAGAACGTTTTTCATTTTGCAGAACTAAAATTCTATGCCCATTCAACAACTTCTCATTGTCCCCTCCCACCAGCTTCCAACACTCTACTTTCTGGGTCTCTGAACTTGACTACTCTACGTACCTCATAAGAATGGAATCATACAGTATTTGTCCTTTGTAACTGACATTTCACTTAACATAATGTCTTCAGGCTTCATTCATGTTGTACTATGTGTCAAAATTTCCTTCCTTTTATTTATTTATTTTTATTATTATTATTTTTTTTC
>NW_007727717.1:174021-186241 GCF_000696425.1 Galeopterus variegatus | reverse complement strand
TAGCATCAACAAAGCCGGAAATGGCAAGGAATGATGTTTTGGAGAGGAGAATTGAATAATTATGCAAATTCACTCAGCTTGAAATTCTCATAAGCTAAGCCAGACTGGTAAAACTATATTGATCAATTTATCACCATGTATTTACTGAATATCGTGTGTCCTCTTTATCTCTTTAAAAATTCTAATTGTCTTATATTACTACAAAGATATATCATTGCCAAAAAAATTACACAATACAGAAAAGTATGAAGAAGATTACAAAGTGTACTTGTAAAACTGTGGCCCTGTTAACACTGAATATTTTGGGGCACATGGTACCAAAAATGATATCAATTTAAGTGTAAGAACTGTGCATGATATAGATAGGGATTTTTAAAATTTTTTTATTTTTATAGAACTGGGAACATAGTTACATATTTGCAAACTCCTTTTCTTAATTATGCATATGCTGGGGACATAAATAAACATGTTTTTACTTTGGTAACTTTTAAACATTTTAAATTGTGGAACCCCTCTTTTATATGAACTCTTAGAATATTAAATTATAAAAAAATGAAACTTTTCTAGTTGAAGAGTGCAAGAGAAGTCCAGTATTCATTAGCTCAGGACGAACACTTGGGTGTGGTAGTTTTTGAGGCACTCCTCAGAAACCCCATGATTCTGTTATGAGTAGAGTTGTATCCCCCCAAAAAATATTGAAGCCCTAACCCCAGCACATCTGAGTGTGACCTTATTTGCAAATAGGGTCTTGCAGATGATCAAGTTAAGATGAGGTTATTAGTGTGGGCCCTAATCCAACATGACTGGTGTCCTTACAAAAAGGGGCCAGACACACACATAGGGAGAAGAGTGTGAAGATAAAAGCAGAGATCAGGGTGGTTTGTCCACAAGCCAAGGAACCCCAAAGATTACCAGCAAACATAAGAAGCTAGGAGAAGAGTATGGAAGGGGACCTTCCTTGCTGACACCTCAATCTAAAATTTCTAGCGTACAGAACTGTGAGACAACACATTTCTGTTTTACTAAGCCTTCCCAGTTTCTGGTACTTTGTTAGGACAGCCCTATGAAACTAATACAGATGCCCCAAAACATGACATAAAACCACTACTTTGTAACATTATTTTAAAAGTTGGCAGATATTCCACCATATGAAAATATATAATGTACATAACCCTTCCCTTGTACATGAATAGTCAGAGTGTTCTAGTATTTAAAGAATGATGCTGTGAACATTCTTTTAGGTAAAACTTTGCATATCCTCCCTATTGTTTCCTTAAAACAACAGAGGAGGAATTGTTGGACTAGGTGAAAGGAACATTTGAGATTTTGATACTTACTGCCACTGTGCTCTCTAGAAAGCTCGTACTAATTTATATTCTTGTCCACCGTGTCTGAATTTAATTTTAATTTTTATCAAAGGAATACATGATGGTATTTTAATAAGTGAATATGTTTTTACAAGACATAACAAAATCCAGTAGTCCTAGCTGTATCCTTCCCCACACCTGCCACTCCTCATTGGCAATCACTTTCAATTCTTACAGCTATTTCTTCTAGTTTTTACATTTCTTTTGCTAGATAACATGCTTATACTACTAGTTTTGATTTTTCAATTTGGGGTATTAGGTATTGACTTCCCATTATGGAAAATGAGGAATTAGCTCTCTTCTATGAAACCTTTCCACCACATTCTCCTACACAGGTTATATCACAATTTTGGTTAAATCAATATTCAGAGTTCACATTTGACATTATTATGACTATGAATAGTTTTTTCAGCTGAGTCATATAGTATACTATATTCAATTATTTTCTTTAAGTCTCCCTCTCCAGGGTTAATAGTTAACTCATTTTTTTTCTTTGCTTACTTTCCTATGCACCTATACTAACTCATGTCAAAACTCTCTGCCTAAAGTCTACATCTCTTCTCAATGCATTCTAATACTGTTCTATCAGTTTGTTTTTTTTCCTTAGAATTATCCTTCCTGTAGTCACTCAACCTCCTGATCCTTACACTTAGATCTGCTGCATATTTACCACCCTGGATAATCTTGAGATTTTCCTTTGCCTCTCTCTGTGTTGGATCTCCTGCTCCCTGGATTCTGCATCTTCCTGTTTCTTGATTTACTGCTTTGCTTTGGTGGAGTTGTTCCTACTGAAGTGTTGGAGGAGTGACAGAATCCTCTCTTGTTTTAAACTTTAGCAGGAATAGTCTTCATGACTCATAAAAAACATCATATAGGCTTCTGGTAGTATCTTTTATCAAGTCGCTCAAGAAAAACTTTTCTTATCAAGAATGATTGTTAAATTTTATCAATTGCCTCTTCATATGTACTGAGATAATGATATTAATTTTTCTCATTTAAGCACTTTGTATAGTGAATTATACTCAAGGCAAACTAATGTTAAGCCATCCTAGTGTTTCTGTGAAAAAGACTACCAGTTCATATTGTAATTCTCTTAATTCACTTCTAAGTTAAATTTCCCAATATTTTTGGAGGGATGTTTTGCCTCTATTTTTGATTTTTATTTGGTCATGATTCAGTGTTATGTTATATCTGTAGAATGAACTGAAATGTTTCAATCTTTTTCTGTGTTTTGTAACAAGTAAATAATACAGGAATTATTTGTTCTTGGTAAGCTTAATACAATGTGCCTATAAGATTGTCTGGGCATTGTGCCCTTTTTAGGGTTTTGATTTCCTCTTAATTTCTTTTACGATTATTGGTCTTTTCAGGGTTTGAGTTTCTTTTTCAGTTTTCATTTTGAGTTTCTTTTTGAGTCAATTTTAGTTGTTCAGTTATTCCTACTAAATCATCTATTTCAACTGATTTTCAAATTTGTTTAGTATTGTATTTGATTTCCTTATAATTTAAATTTTTTCCCATGTCTTTTTTCTTTCAATCATAATCTTTTTGAGTTTCTTTTTGAGTCAATTTTAGTTGTTCAGTTATTCCTACTAAATCATCTATTTCAACTGATTTTCAAATTTGTTTAGTATAGACTTGTATTTGATTTCCTTATAATTTAAATTTTTTCCCATGTCTTTTTTCTTTCAATCATAATCTTAGGTTTTTTTTTTTTTTTTTTTTTTTTCTCCTTTTTGTGACCAGCCGCACCGCACTCAGCCAGTGAGCGCACCGGCCATCCCTATATAGGATCCGAACCCTCAGCGGGAACGCTGCTGCTCTCCCAGCGCCTCACTCTCCCGAGTGCTCCACTGGCTCGGCCCTAATCTTAGGTTTTAAAGTCCTCTTTCTTTTATCTTGATCACATTTGAAAAAGTCTGCTTATTTAATTGATCTTTTTAAAGAACCCTTATCAAAGAACTGTTTCCTTTTTAAAAATGACTTAATCACTTCTATTCTGTTTCTTCTAGAATTCCTATTATAAATATGTTAGAACTCCTACATCTATCCTCAGGTCTCCATTTCTCTACTCACATCTCTTTGTACTATAGTAGTATGTTTTGGGATAATCTTTCATCTTAATCTTCCAGCTAAATTATTTGATATTCATATATGTCCATTCTCCTATTTAGCCTATATATTGAATTACTTAAATCAATAGTTATATTTAAATTTTTTTCAATAGTTATATTTAAAATTCTTTAAGTAGTTATATTTAAAATTTCCAATTATTTAAAAAATAATTTCATATTATTTTTCATACCATGTCTTTTCTATTTTATAGATGCAATATTCTCAAATCTCTCTGAATATATACAAGGGTACCTCAAAAAGTGCAAGGACAGATTCACATTATCTTTAATTCTATTTTTCCACACACTTTTTGAAATACTCATATATATATGAGTATATATATATATATACCCCATATATATATATGTGGGTACTTATTATATATGTGGTACTCATATATATTTATATGAGTTTTTTGCTGTTTCCTTGATGCAAGCAGGCCATTGGCAGCAGCATTTTCTGCATCTTGCTTGGTGAAAGCCCACATTGCTGAGCCATACATCACTCCCACCACTGCTATCACAGCCATATATTTCTGTGCCCATTGAGCAAGGGAAAGAGGCTGACTAAAATTCACAGAACAGGTCTTCTCTTCCTGATGAGGTAAGCTTCTCCTCAGTGGGTGCCCTTTGGTGAGCATTCAATGGAACACAATTATTCTCCCACTTCCTGTCATTCTTAGGTGTTTATCAACTCGTTCCTTTCCCATCCATGACCATCTTGCCAAACAGTCAGCCTACAAGCTGCTGCAGTTGCACAGCTCTCTCTCTCTCCTTTCAGGCAGGGTGGAGAACCAGATGCATGCTTGAAGTGTTGCCCACTGAAGGTACTTTTTTTTCTGATTGTCCTTCCACTGGGCTACTTCTAACTGGGGCTTTAATGTGAAGCAGTAAAATTTCAGCTGGTGCCAGCATATCTTGTAAAGCTATAAACCAGGCTGACTTTTTATTTCTTCTTCAGTCAACTGGTTATAGGGAACACCGCATGAGACCATGCGTATTAGTTTGGCGAGAGGTTGCAATGTAACAAGAGTATTTGATGAATATTTATCTACCACAGAGGGTATAATATGCTCTGAAAATTTTAGGATTTTCCTATCAAGTCTTGCCAGAGGACCCATATAATATCTGCATTATTAGATATAATGGGCCATAAAGCCAGAGCTGCTTGAACTGCAGCCTGGACTAGCTTCAGAGTCTTCTGTTACTCTGGGCCCTACTCAAACTGGCCACTTTAAAATTTACTCAGTTTGGTAGATGATTTCATTAATAGCCCAAATTATCCATGTATCACATACTTTCTTTGACTTGTAACTTCATAGTGTCTTCCTATTCTGACTTAGGACTTGGCAATGAGACTTGCTTTTTGGTCAGTGGGATAATAGATAACTTGATTCAAGAGGAGGCTAGAAAAGGTGCTCGTGTATTTCTGTTTTGGTTTCCGAATCCTGCATTAGGCTGCTGGAGGATGTGAAACCACGTGGAGGAGAGCTGAATTTACCTGGCTGAGACTATCCTAGAACAGCAAATCCCCAGTTGACAAATAAGAAATAATAAATTACTTTTATTTTAAGCCACTGAATTTTGGGGTGGTTTGTTTTGCAGCATTATGGAGGTGACAGACAACTGATATACTTGGTAAATGGATAGAAGCATCACACTCAAATATGGCACACATATATATTCCCTCCAAGGCTACCAAATACTGTGCCTTTTTCATAAGGGGTTTAGGGTACAGCGACTTATCTTTCACTTTGGAGGAGATATCCTTACATGACCTCAGAAAACTGGACTCCTTCCTGAAAACTGGAAGCCGTCCCTGAAACGTCCTCCAAACTTTCAATCTTAGCTTGCACTGCTGCACAAAGTTGGCTTCTGCCTCCCTTCTGCTTTCCCAACTCCACAAGAGGATACCTCATTGCCAGAATCTAAGTCATATATAAAACCTTAGCTGCAAAGGAGTCTTGCAAACATAATATTTAACTAGCCAGATCTTGACATACGGGGGCAGGATATAGAATAGAAAGGACCATGACACCTCATTGCCAGAATCTAAGTCATATATAAAACCTTAGCTGCAAAGGAGTCTTGCAAACGTAATATTTAACTAGCCAGATCTTGACATACGGGGGCAGGATATAGAATAGAAAGGACCATGAATAGATACCAAGTACAGTAGACAATATTCAATACATTCATAAGCTGCAGCTGGAAAAACACTGCCAGACTGAATCTACCTTTCTAGCCTTAACACTCACTTTTCTTTTCCCCAGCCAAACAGGACAACTGGCGAATCTCTGACCATTCCTTCTCTGTTCTCATCACACTAAGCCATTTCCTCTCTTCAATCTGCCTATTGGAATCCTGTTTATCTGTCAGAGCTATCTCAAACACCATTTCTTCTAGTTAGCTTTTATAGATACCTCCAAAAAAGAGAGGCTTTCTCTGTCCTTTAGAGTTCTTTCACATTTTGTACTTCTCTCATGACACTTTTCTTACTTCACCTGGTCTTATTGTAATATTTGTACATCTCTGATTGTCTTCTACTGTACAAGACCTTGGGAACAGGTATTATTTTTTAGTCACCTTTATATCCTATGTAGTACTAATAAGATATTTTGAACAATGTGTAATCTCAATAAATATTTGTTGATACCAATTGAAATATATCCATAGACACTGGCAGATATAATGCTAAATATTGTGATGAATATGGATGGTGCCCACCCTAAAGAGCTTACACACCGCTCAGATTGGACAATATCTGAGCTGTGTACCTTCAAAGAAAATGAAGTTTATAATACTTTAAATAAGGCCACAATTAGTGAGTAGGGTTCTCTCACAACCTACCGGAGCAAGATTCAACAGAAGCATGGGGAGAAGTAAAGGGACTTATTCCCTTAAACTTAATTTTTAATTAATAAGATTTTGCTATAGGAGGTACTTTGCTATAGGAGGTAAGAAAGAACTAATAAAATAGTTACAAATTTGCTTTATTTCCTAGCTTGTCCTAGCTGAAGCACAGTGAAAAAAGAAGCTTTTTGGCTACAATAGTTACTGTGTCTTAGTTCCTGGTGTCCATGCAGCTTCCTGGTTGAGGTTATTCTCAAGCTCCATGACAGGGTAATGTGACATTCCTTCTCAGCTTTCTTTCCTCTTTCTGATGGAAGAGACCCTTGATTAATTTTGACTCCAGTTGTGCCGTTTTTAATTGAGTTAGCTGTTGACTTGACATTCATAGGGTTTTTCCTCTGCCATATGCTATTAATAGAAAATGGGTGGAGAAGAACCTTTTGTGCCATATTCTATTCAGCTGCTGGTTGTGCTTCGGGAAATGGAGAAAGCCAAGAAGGAAAGGAAGAGGTGTAGTCTGCGGTCTTTGAATCCATCAGACTGTGGATATATAAATTTCTCCACTCTGCAGGCCTGAGTGAGACTGATGTTTTGCAGACCCACAGAGGATGATCCTCTCTATATGAAAACATGGATGTCAAGTGTTGTATTCAGACATGAGAGATGACTGCCCTCTGTTGTTTAAGAATGAGGAAAATGGAGACTCCAAAAGCTGGGTGCCAGTGGAAAAATCAACAAATATAGCTGTCACTGAGGAAAGCAGTTCAGCAAGATTTTGTTTTACCCTTTGCCAATCTCAACTCACCAATGGTGCAGGCTACATATGTTTAGAATTAGCAAGTAGTGTTTTATCCTTCATTTCCCTGCTTTTTTGGTTGCTTATCCAAAATGGGACTAATCTTCCAGGCTTCTTGGAGGGCACTCATCTCTCACTACAGGTGCGGTGGAAACACCTTCCTCCCACCTTCACTCTTCCCAGCTGACCACCTTGCTCACCAGGCTTTCATTAGGTCTGGGAGCTGTTTTATTTTCAAAACTCTCTGGAGGGCTAATGAGCTTTTAAGAAACACCTGTAGCAACTCCAGATTCTACACAGTGACCTAAATTTTCAGAGAACATTTTAAAGAGTACCTTGTTGGGGGTGCAAATTCCTTGCCCAGATAAATGGAATTGCAGCCATGAGAGCAACTTAATCCAACATCCACATTCGCTTTTTTTTTCTTCACTGATATGCCCAAGCTCTAATGCCTTCATTTCCCCTTCATTTGCAACAGCAAAGCCTCCTTGACCAGAAAAATAAATGTGCATTTGGCAAGAGTTAAATAGAGGTCTGCTTAAATGATTTTTAATTTATGTTAAAATGCTAAGAGCACTTTTCCAGTTCCCCACTGAGTACCTCACAGAATGAAGTTTTTCAAAATCTACCTTTAAAAAAGGAACTAAAAGATTTAAAAACATTCCCTTTAATTTTAGCTGCCCCAACTGTATCTTTTGTTCCTGACCCACTGAGATCGAGCAGCTGGTTAGGAGTTTATTCTCAGTTGGTCTTAGAGCTCTGGTCTGGAAGTCAGACATCTGTCTTCTATTCCTGCCTGCAGAACAAAAGCTGGTGCAAGTTTGAGCTTATCATTTACTCTCTGCACTCCCACTCCTCTCCTTATAAAAAATAGGACAGGGACTTAAAAGTAAAATATTAAAGAATCATAACCACTTTTTAAAGAAAATACTTAGCATTTCATTTTTCAGAAAATACTTACCATAGGTGTTTTTACTTTTATAACATGTATTATTTCTTTTGATTTGTGTCTGCTTGGAAAGAAACCACAAAATAATTAGCCATTCAAATTTGAGAACTTTTGATATTCTTGATTATTATGATCTAATTTTTAAACCAGGTTAACTTTTGTCTGCCACTTAATATTCATCTAGGTTAAAATTTCAATAATTATTTGTTGAACAAAGATACAGTCATGGAGATACACACTAGGAGATAAGTTTTTAAAGAATAAGAATTATCGTAAATGTTAAAACTAAGTCATAAATGTGCTATTTGAAAGAAAATTTGCATATTACACTCCCAAAAAGATGTCTGGGAAGTACCTTTTACTGTGATCATTACAGTGATATCACTCCATTACTTAGAATGACAGTCATTGGCTATTTTTCACTGGAGTAGTTAATCATCCAGTACATTTTTAATTTATGTTTTTTAATTTATCTAGCACTGTGCTAAATTCTGTAGGAGATACTAAAGACATATAGGGTATTGTTATGGAATTTACAGTTTACTTTAGGACACAAGATTAATGTGCATGTGTGTACACGTATGTGTGTGTATGTATGTGTGTATATATATATATATATATATATATAACACAAATGATCAGTATTAAACTGGCATGCTAATTCCAAGCAGCTCAGACAAGGAAGACAACATTGGAAGTATAAATGATCATGAAAATATAAGTCTTTGGATGGGGGGAGAGGAAAGAGAGGGCATTCTTGGATGTGAAAATAACATGAAAGACGAAGGGAAGAGCTCTGTAGTTCCATAAGTTCCATTTAAGTTCCATAATTCAGTTGGCACCAGGATCCACCCAATTTCTTAGACTAGACAATTGGGAGGCATCCTAAGCCTCTCTTTTCGGCTCTATCTGTTCTGTCATCTCTCTCTGTTCTGGGGCTGCGTTTGCAAGTTCCCAGGATGCTTACTGCCTCAAGAACTGGGATAAACTCAGGATTGTTACTGACCCCACTCTCTCCCATTCATTTCCATCCTTCTCTCTCATCATCTCCCTTTGAGAGGATTTGTCCTTGAATTTCTCATCTTGGCCTAATATTTTCAAATCAGTTAACTGATTCCGATTGACTACTCAACTCTAAGTAGGCACTTCCCTGAATTGAAGCTTCTGGTCTATTTCCTAGTTTCCTCACTTCATAGTTCATCTCTGCCCAGCTCAGGTACATGGGATAGCAGAACCTGGCTATGGTCTCTGTCTCCAAATCTCCTCCTGTCTATTCCTACTTTGTCTACATTTGTTAGGTGTTCATAATCTTTTGCCTGGTGTAGTAGATTGACTTAATATGTTCAACAAATATACATTCTCTTCTTCCTCACCCGGTGGATGGAGAATCCTATTGCATCTTATAGACACTGAGCTTGGCCATGTGTCTTTGGACAGTGGAATGTGGGCAGAAGGGACAGCATGCTGGCTCTGAGCAGAGGCTTCGGGTGGCATTGGATGTTTCTGCACACAACTCCCCCACCCCCACCCTGTACTCCTGCCATCCACCAATAGAAGAACATGGCCTAGAGAAGCCATTGCTCCTTCATCTGGGTCCTGAAATCAAAGACCCATGGAGCACATACAAATCTGCCTAAAGTCTGGAGCAAATCAAGCCAAGACCAGCCCAGCCCAGCGGAACTAAAACCAACCACAGCTGACCCACAGACCCATGAGTAAGAAATAAATGTTTGTTGTTGTAAGCCACTAAGGTTTGGGAGGAAATAAATGTTTGTTGTTGTAAGCTGCTAAGATTTTGGATTGTTTATTACTGTGGTAAAACTTGACACATACACCTGCATTTCTGTAAAAATCTTCTACCTAATCTTCCAGCCTCCAGTCCTACCTTCCTTCCATCAACCCTTCACATTGAATTCAGCACAAATCCTTCAATAGCTACAATGTCCCACAGAATAAAAATCCAGTATGTAATAAGAGCCTCTTACTTGCCCAGCCTCACCTCTCACTGTTCTCTGTCTTGCATTTTAAGCTCTAGCCATACCTACCTGCCCAATGTTCCTATAATTCACAATGCTTTCTCTTGGTGTCCTCTTTTGCACATGCTGTCAATTCTGATTCAAATACCTCTCCCTTGACACCCTTTCTCTACCCACCCACCCCCATCCAGCCCTTTCACCTGCAAAACTCTTACAGGTTTAAGTGTTGCCAGCTCTGGAGAGCCTTCCCTGGCTCCCCCAAACTCTCAAAACAATTTGCACAATTCCACAATAGCACACTTTGTTTTGAGATTGATTTCTTTATTCCTCTTTCAGCTTGATTGTAAACAATTTGTTAATGAGAACTTTATCTTTTCATCTTTTTAATCCCAGGGTTTAGCAATGTTTCAGGCATATATTAGGTACTCAATAAGTGAAGCAATGAATGTTTGGTTGATTTTGAAGTTGAATCTGCTTAATCTCATCTGGTTGAACCATTTTCGCTTAAGGTTTACCATATATCTGGATTACCCTCTCTCTCTTACCAAGATGTCACTTCTGGAACCATAATTGAAGCATTAAGCAAACACACCCTTGAAACCAATAACTAGATCAAGAAATAAAGCACCATTTCTTCCCCCAGTCACTATAACCCCTTCCTAGATATAAGCTTTATTCTGACTTTTATTACCATAGACTTGTTTTAAAACAATATATAAATGGAATCATAAGATATGCCTACTTTGGTTTCTTTTTTCCTCAGCATTATAAATTGTGAGATTCATTGAAGTTATTGTATACAGCAGTAGTTCGTTTTGTATTGCTGTATAGCACTCCGTGGTATAACTATATCACAATTGATCCATTTCACTGTTAACACAGATTGAAGCTGTTTCCAGTTTTTGGCTCTTATGAATAAAGATGCTACAAACATTTTTCTACATGTCTTCTCTTGAGGATAAATCTGGGAGTGGAATTTCTGGGTCACAGGGCTTTTATGTGTTCACTTTTGGTAAGTACTTCTAGATTCTTCTCCAAAGTGGCTGTGCCAAGAGTTCCTTGTGTTTTATGTCTTCACTAACTCCTGATATTGTCAGTCTTTGTACTTTTAGCCATTCTGATGGACATGTTATGGCTTTAATTTGCATTTCCCTGATGACTAATGACATTTGCCACCTTTAGAATTTTTTTCCCTACCATTTGAGTATCCTCTTTTGTGAAATCCCCATTTTTCTCCTGGGTTGTCTTTTTCTTATTTATTTATAAAAATTCTGTGAAATCGTTTGCTAATATTTTATATACCATTTTTTGCTTTTATCTTCCCAAAAAGATTGGACTGTAATTTTTCTTTTTAAAATATCCTTGTCAGGTTTTGGGTAAAGACCATTCTGGTGTCATAAAATGAGTTGGAAAATGTTTTCTCTTTTTCTTTTCTCTGGAAAAGTGTAATGAAAGAGTGTTATTTCTAATTTCCTCTCTAAGAGTCAGTGAACATAGTGTGTAAGTGTATAGGCGCTGCAGTCAGATGCTGGGATTGAATCCTGGCTTTGCCACTGTCTTATCATGTTGACTTTGGGGAAGTTATATAACCTGTTTGTGCCTCAGCTTACTTATCTATGAAATGGAGATAATAAAAGCATTTACTTCATAAAGTCATTGTCAGGTTCTTAACAGTCATATGTAGAATTCCCATTACCATTTCTGGCACACAGTAGAAGTTCAATAATTATTAAGTATTATTATTACTTATCTATTAATCAATGCTTTTTATTATGGTGCAGTTTTTTGTTTGTTTTTTTTAATAGTAGCTGAAGCTGTAGTCTCTTTATGGTGCTGGTTCCACAGTAAGCCTTACATGGGTTGAGGAAGTAAGTGGAAACTTTTAAAGGGATGCCAAAATCAAATTCTTCTTTACACTTGGCTTTTTCTCAGGCATATTTTTTCTCTCCTATTTCTCTATTTTGTGAAATGTTAGGGAAGAGACATGAGAAGCTTTCTGTGGAAATAGTGCCCAGAGAAAGACACGGATCTTAGTCATGGTACTTCCTTGGGGTTTTGGCAATGTCCTCAGTGGGTGTAGGTCCACATGGCAAGTACACTAGCGGTTAGAGGGGAGACAGGACTTTTGATTTTTACTGCCTGGACAACTAACCTCAGAGACCCTC